>NC_071981.1:2805596-2825433 GCF_026283585.1 Hylaeus volcanicus | reverse complement strand
AGAGAGAGAGAGAGAGAGAGAGAGAGAGAGAGAGAGAGAGAGAGAGAAACCGAAGCCAAAGCACGTGTATAATAATAGCTAATAAAGTGGACGTAAAAGGGGGGTCCCTGGTAGGGCAGGTGGCCCTTGAAGCCTCCATGGGGGCACACTCCGGTTACCTCTTCTCTCTCGGCCGAAAACCAAGCTGGCCCTCGCCTCTGGGCCCACGCGAGTAAAAGTCTCCTTTCTCCCTTCATCTCGGTCTGCTTTTGTCTGGCGGGAACCGAGCGACAGAAAAAAGTAACGCGCGACCAACAGTACGCGGAGACGTTAAACGAACCCTTGAAACCATTCTTTAATCTTCGATTCCTCCTGTTCGCTGCTGGTAAAAAATGGGGTGTAACTATGCAAATATTCGGAACCGCGAGCGGAGAAATTCCTCCTAAAAATAACCTATACTTTCGATTCCTATGTAACCTATACATTCGATCGGCGTTGAAAAGCCACGAACTCGCGCAACGCGCGGCGAGGATTACAGAGGAAATTCTGATTGCGTCGCGAGCGCGAAGAAAATGATCTCATCCGAGGATTCGCCACGGAGCACGCACGGTGTGTTAAGCCGCAACAGCTCGTGGAAGTATGCGATCGCTTCGAGACACGTTGCGTTGCGTTATTATGATATAAGCCACGCGTGGCCTGCATTAACCATAAAACCACTGTTTCATCCGAGCGGCCCGTGCAGAGCCCCCACAGCATTTGTCAGAATGCTTGATGCCATATTACCGTCAGCGCGTGGCTCGCATGACTCCTCTGCCCTCGCTTGGAAACGCGCCGCGTACGAACCCATCGCGTAATCCGTGTAACGATTTCGATGTTTCAACTGAAATAAACCGCGCTGGTCGGAACGTAATTTATCTCGAGCCGTGTGCCAATGATTCGACGGCGGAACCATGTTTCCCGGTGGTTAGGTTAGATCCGTGTTAGCTTGGCACGCAGATCGAATCGAGGATGAATCGTGGTATCCGCCAAACTAATCGACCAGACGCGTTCGGAGCACTTTGAGTTCCTGCCAAATTTTCTCTTTCGTTAGGGAACAGTTTATCGGCTCGCTAGAACCAAACGCAAAGAAATTATTCCGAGCGTATTTTCTCTTCGTTATTTCATACTCGAATATAAATTTTGTCGAAACAGCGAGCATGAGAGCAATAAATATAGTCACGATTCACGAATAAAACTTGGTCGCAGAATATGAAATACTCGACTGACGCGCGCGGGCAATGAAATAAAGTAAGATATTTCCTCCGCGCTCGGCTCGACAAAGTTGGATATCTATTCGAAATTGCTGTTATATACAAACGAGCAGCCCATCCCACGCGGGCAATCGACTTTTCCATCAAACTTCGTTTTCTTAGCGACAAGTCGTAAAGTCTCGAACAGTCGACTATTTATAAAGCTCGAACTCGTATCGATCGTGCGATATACGCATTCGTATGTAATGCGCACGCCGTTTCCACTTATCATTTGCTAACGAGACTTTCCTGTGCTGCTGGGTCGAGCTTATGACATCATAATCCTGTTTCGCGTTTGCAACATTATTTCGCTAACGATAAAGGTGAATTTATGCGGTAGTCTCCCGTATCAGGTTTCTTTATCGATCCCGCGAATACGAGAGTCACTGGATCGGTAACCTCTCGAACAGCGTTAGTCGGAATCGTCTTACGAGATCGCGTGATTTTACGATCTTCTTGTTAAAGGTGCTGGCTGGAAATTTTAGTGATTTTTGCTTTGATGTCGATACGGTGTTTTCATTTGTACGGATGATTGTACAGGATTTTGTATGGTAAAATTCAGTGATTAGGTAAAAAGGAAGGAACGTTGGATGAGAAGAAAAGATAGCGATAGTTGAAGGTTTCGGAAGGTTTCGAAGGACCGGATGTCTGAAACAACAGATCCTATTAAAATCATAAATCTCAGTTCAAGTGCGATTGGCTGCTCGGACTACTGTGAACCAAAGTTGCCAGAAATCGGTCGAATTTTGAACATGCGTCGTTATAAACATGTATAATTATAAAACGAGTGAATTCGCGATGCAGAAGGCTAGCAAATAAATTTAGTGCCATTTGATATATCTTTTCGAGTGATTTTCGAGGGTGGGCACGGTTGAAGAGGTTCCTGCGGTTGAAGAGGGGCACGCTCAGGTTTCCCCGACGAGATAAATTCCTGTCGAGTAATTTCGGTAAAGACGGGATTTACTGGGCCGACTTTCGTCGTCGCCCCCACAGCGAAACCTTCAATTTCACGTGCGTCGTTTCGACACAACGGAGAAACCCGGTTCGTGCTCGTGTACCGGAGGCAAGTCTGCGGTATCGGATCAGCGACAGAGACGGCTTGAGAGGGTGGGAAGAAGGAGAGAACGAGGCAGGAGTAATCGGCAAATGGAGATGGCCCCTAAGTTCTGTGCATCGTCCCGCTCCCGCCCACGCTGCCAGACAGAATAAAACTACTCGGGGACGGTCGTAAGTACCGAGGAAGTACGCGCTCGTGCTGCTCTCGACGTGAAACGAGCAAAGAGCCTGCGAGAGGGTCGAGGACGAGCGAGACGGAGACGGGGACGAAGAGAGAGACCCGCGACGATAGGCCCGGAGCGTCACGACGCGGTCCACGTGAAAGGGGGATGAAGAAGACGAAGGCTGAACGCCACGTAACATCGGTTTACGGCTCCAACGGTCCAGTTCGACCGCTAATGTTTTTCGAAGTCGCCGCGTGGGCGTGCCCGGGGATCCCAAGGACCCCGTTGACACGGACATTACTGTACGTGGCCTACGACGATTGCCAGGGACGATAGATAGCCCTCGACGAGGATGAATCAGTGGCGAAAGAGCATCAACGATGGACGAGAATCAGAGTAGGGTCGCGGATTTGATTGATGGACGTGTCGAACGCCGGTGGACCTTTTACGCGACGAATTCTTGTTATTACCCGGCGGACGAGACCCGGAGATCCATTGTTCGATCCTGTCAAATGTCTAGAACACACGGATAGGTACTGTGAAATGGACACGAGGGTTTATTCCCTGACGATGTTATTTGATTTCGGTTCGATCCTGTCTTTGTGACATGGAATTTTTCCTTTCTCAATCATTTTCGTGATTGGCAATTTAAACGATCTTAGATGGACTTTCTTAAGAAACATCTGCATGAATTTTTTTACCGGTATTTGCTTTTTATACAGATTTGTGGGATCTTTTTAACACAAATGATGTTTAATCAATATGTACATATACGAGACATTGCAAGCCATTTCGAAAACTTTTGGACCCGGCCATTTTTTATTTCGTTGCCAGTTTTGTACGTTACGGTACCCTACTAAATACCTTTTTGTGAATTTTCGTAGATTTTTCTACTAAATCAAAGGAAAGTTATGAATTTTTAAAAAATAAACGTCGTTTCTTTCTTCGACTAGCTATGTCTCTAAGACCAAATTAGACGGGTTTTTTTTTTCAAAGTGTGCGTTCTTGAATGAAGTTTACGAAAAACGTACAAAACAAAACATTTGCATTCGTATAAAAAATAAATAGTGGTAAAAATTCACGAAGATGTTTCTGGTATATTTGTTCAAATTTGTCGAATTCTATTCTACTCCACGATATTAAAAAATTATATTAAAAAATTCTATGCTACGACAAATTATCTACTCTTCGATACTCTCGAGACAAAATATTAAATTTCTAACAATTTCCCCGTGTTTCAACTTGGCAGCGAACGCGTTAATGATATACCTGTCGCCGCGGCCGCGCCTGCGGAGTGCAAAGGTTTAAGAACGCATCCGGCGAAGGTCGCGCGAGTTCGTATTAGTTAAAATTTATAATCCTTCCGTGCACAGCGACGGGAAATCGTCCGTTGAATATATTCCTCCGGCGGGATCGATCGATCGACCCACTTCCGCTCGATTTCGAGATGATTTAGCTCGTTCGTGGGGGAATAAATCCTGAACGATTGCCTGTTAATTTCCGCGGACGCGATCGACGATGCATCGACTGCTGCCGACCGTGCGCGACACCCCGGCTTGTTTTCCCTTTCCTTTCTTTTTTAATCGGACAACATCCCCGACGTAATAACTGTTAATAAGCGCCTTTGCCGCCGTTAAGTATCGGCGCGTGGGCGATCACGGGGATACTTGAAAACAGCCCACGGGGCAGGTTGTTGCAGCGATTCTGGGCTGCTTTTCGGTCAGGTGGATACCTACCTTCTCGCTGTATACCTATTAGGTGGACTGGAAAGTAATGTCGTTTCTGCAAATATCAATTCTTACTTATCATTCATCAGTTCCTTGATTTTTATCGATCTGGGATTCAACATTTGCACACTAGATGGCAAAAAGCTGTTGACAACGACAGTGATTACATAATTGATTAAAAATAGAAATTTATTAAGAATTTATTTGTCTTTAATATAAAGAAACTGACATTACTTTTTGGTCCCTTTAATACTTACCAGTCTTTTATTTCATCGGTCTGTTAACCCTTTGCACTGGAACTTCTCGGATAAAGCACCTCTACCTATCCAAGAAGAGTCAGCCGAAGAAGTCTCGATCAAAGTACGGCATCTGTCTTCCAAATATCCGCCAAATCCTTGAACAGCCTCCGGCGTGTATCCCAGTCGGCAAAAAGTAGCGCCAGGGATGCTGCGTTCCGTGTTTCCCGTTCCAGCCGCATTTCGTTTCCATAAATCACCGCGCGGGCTGAGCTCACCAAGAATGGGCAGGTGCTCGTGCACCCAATGTCACGCTTCGTGCACCCGTGCCCGCAACTCTTCCTCCGTTTCTTCTTCTACTCTCCCTCCGCGTAGTCCTTCTCCGCACGCCCTCTCTTCGGCTTTCTGGTTTCCCTTCTCTTCCTTTGCCTGCGCGTTTCCTCCGCGCGCAACATCTCCACCTTTAAGTGCTTTTTTATGTGGCTTCGCCCGTTTCGTTTCCATTTATTTTTTCCCCCTCCGCCTCTCTTCGTCGCCGGCCGCACGCTCGGCCTCGCTCTTCGTCGTCGCTTCGCCTCCTCGCCTTCCCCTTTTCTTCTTTTTCGCGGCCCGCGGCATCCCCGGTCGCAACGCGCCTCCACTTTTAGGCCCCGGGCGTAATTATCGCGTCTTGCGGTTTGCTAGCGGCTCGCCCCGCTCCCGTCCAGCCTACAGGTGGTCCACCCTGAATCGAGATCCGGGGGACGACTTCCTCTATTTTATATTCCTCTTTGTCGTCCTTGAGCCGCTGATTGCAGCGCCCCTTTGAGCTCCATCGATACCGACCACCCCTCGATTACTTCCTTTGTTTATCCTTTGTTTCTTATTCCCGCGCCTGGACACTTCCAAGCCTCGTATCCACAGCATTTAGGTGCAACAGTGCGAATTGGAATATGATTTTTTTTCACCGTTCTGCGTATGTAATTTTCATTTTACGGCCATTGAAAACGTAACACCTTACGCGATATTTCATATTTTACCACGCAAACGTGTGTTTCTTCATCGTACGATGAGTTGTACGACTATACGATCCGTTGTACAACGCGTTGTACAACAGGCGCGACATCATTTAACGATCTTACGTAACTTTGGCGCGTAGAACATCGAGAAAAATCGATTTATTTAAAAAACGTTCCAAACATCCCCCGCTGTGGGACACAACTTTTTCTTCTACCACTTCTGGGAACTCGAAGAATATTTCTGAATAAGCCAATCAGGTTTTCCGCAAACCTGAGGTGACTTGTCCCTCCGAGGACAAACTTCTTCCGTTTGAAATAAATAAAACGAAGTATAAACCTCGATTATTCGCGCTAATTGGGTGCAAAAATGCCCGGGATAAAATCGTAAGGTGAAAATATTCAACGAATAATTTATTCAGCCGCGCGGTGGAGATAAAACGCGGAGATATTACGTTTTCAATGATCGTAACTTAAAAGTTGTGTACACAGTTGGGAATAACTTTAACGAATTATTTGTCCGAGCGTTCGAGCTCTCAGTTTTCTGATTATTTCCTTTGGTCAGTCGAGCGTTCAAGGTCGTAAAGTCATGGATAATCGAATCGACAACATTTTTTAGCCCGGATCATCGATGCACGGATAATCGAGGCTCGACTGTGCGTACATTGAATCGATTTAACCGCGATTGCGCAATTAAGGGCACGCAGGTTGCTCGACGAACGAACGATTTTACGATCTCGTTCTTAATACGCGTCGGGTCGAAACGGACGGGAATTATCTTCGTCCCCCTTCCGTGGGCCCTTGTACGGTTGCGTTTTCTTCAAAACGAAGAAGTGTATGAACAGGTGGCATCGATTATCGTGGCATGCGCTCCGAAACTTCCGCGATTTTTTGGCCCTGGGGCCATAATAAAGGTGGCCGCGCGCGCAGAAGCGTTAAATACAGGGTGCCTCTCGACATGTAGGAAGAACTCCGCGGGTACTCGACGAATTCAAGAGCTTCGTAACAGAGAAAAAAAGTTTGTACGACGTACGCTCGTCGCGATTTTCTTGTTTTCGAGTTTCGCACTTCCTGTGTTCCACCGATCACGTCGCGCCAGGTAATTGGGGGACGCGTCAGCGGAGTGATCCCGATACCTGGAACGATCATGAAACTATTTCGAGAGAGACCAGCTGATTCGAATTAATCTTGTTCGCCAGCGGAGTCAGCCAAGATTTAAATGAACTGTTATTTACAATAATTGGAATAATAATTGTTCCACTGAGAAATGATTTAGTATCTAAAAGTGTCGGTGGAAGAAGGAGCGGTAACTTATTATTTTTGAAAGGAATACTAGCTTTTTTCCACTTTTTTTTCGATGAAAGGAGACCATTTCAACGAAACAAGCTGCGCAACGTGTCGCGGCGTTATTTGTTCAGGAAGAGGGAGACGATTTGACAGCTCTTTAATATCGCGAATAAAAATATTGATAAGTGGCTGTCATTTAGAGTGTTTACGAGCTTCTTTTATTTTAACGCGGCCAATTATTCGCGTGCAAAAGACGACCCGTAGCGATTAAGTCCGTTGAGTTAGGGCACGAGTGCTCCTACGTGTCCGCGTGATGGGCATTAAGTTACGAGATTTCTGGCCTAACCAAGCAAGGACAAATTGTGTGTGTGTGTGTTTTTTTTTTTAAAGCTTCGTAAAAAGGTTGCGTTTTATGGAGGACGTTTTTTGGGCGGATAAAGTATACCGTGTTAAGTACGTCGGATGGGTTCAAGTCGGTTGTATGAATACGTTACGCAAGCCTGAAGAGGGGTTCAATTTATGAAACGATTTATTTTACATTTCTCAAAATTATTCGCAACCCGAATGAATTTTAACTCTCGAGGAAGTATATCCAACTCCACACATCGATTTTGATGAAACTTATGCGAGTATACTTTCTCGAAAATAAATTATTTAAATAAATAAACAGTTACAATTACCCGTTCAAAAAAACATGCTTTAAATAAAAAATGTTGTCCTAGGATCTCTAGTTTCCAAGTTATTTAAGGAAACATGTTTTTCACCCTCCCCTTTAGGGGCTGTTATTATCTCTTCGACATGCACGATTGCCTCTAAAAAAAAAATACGTGTGAAATATTTTTTTGAGAACTATATCTCACACAAGTTTCATAAAAATCGATGTGTCGTGGTTGGACATGTTTCCTTGTCAGTCAGAACCATTAGGATGAGTAAAGGGCCGAGAAATAATTTGAAAATCACAAATAAATTACAGCGATGGTATAATCAATCATTCCCAGCTTTTACCTACCAAGGTGAAAGCACTCGCGAGTTACAGAGCACTGAAAAGGTGATCAGCCCCATCGCAAACAACCATCCATTAATTCGCGTTGAAACGTGTCTCTAGCTTGTATCTGCCAAACAAAGGCTCGATCGCGTCACTGGAGTCGCCTCGATGTAGTTTCAGCTGAGACCGGATGACGCTAAGCCCCGAATAATTACCGTCCCCTTTTTAGATTAGTCGGGCGACTATCCGAAGCCTCCCTTTCGAAACGGAGTACCCTCGAGATACGCTCGGTTTTATTAGGACGAAAATTCATCCGGTAGAAACACGCTCTCGGAGAGGGTCTGCTCGTTCGACTGGCAGCGAAAGGAGGAAAGCAGGAAAAGGAGAAAGACAAAGAGGAGGTCCTGAATAGGCCAGCCGAGGCGGGGGAGATAAAGCGGCTACAAAGAACACGTATTTTACTCGCGAGTCATCGACTAAGGCCGTGGTGCGCGCCGGCGTTCCGACACGTTGCACTTTGACTTTTATGCCGAAATAAACGTTTTATAATGATGCGGCAGTATCTCCGGAACTCGTTTCGTCCATTAGGCCGACAGTGCACCTGTATCGAGGGCCGAGAGAGCGTGTGGGGGTGTGCGTCTTCTCGAGAAAGGGTTGGATCGTACGGGATCGACCCTCTAATTTCCAGCCTCCCGAATAGACGCTGCCCAGAGCCTTTCTAAGGTTTCAGGGTCGACGGGGTCAAGCCTCGAGATATAATTTTTTTCACTGCCCGTCGCTTTCAATGGGGAGTGACCGTCCTCTATTTCTGCGGCCAGGTAACGAACGAAAGGGGGGACCGCTAGTGTGATTAAGGTAAATTAGAAACCGGAAGGGTTTGAATTGGGCCCGGCAGGTACCGCTGGAACCAGGAAACGCGAGACCTTTGCCGTTCCCGTTATCCGCTTTTGTCGCGCGTTGTAAAATAATATTTTGACATGGCGAGGAGCGTACAAATTAGGGACGCGTCGATAATTGCTTGCGTCGACTTACTCGAATTTTATATTTAATCGCGAACTTTGTTCCTGTAGGATTCCCTATCTCTCAGCTCTATTGATTTTTTGCGATTAGAAAAAAACTTACACCTTGCCACCACTTTTGCTCAGCTACGAGCGATTCTGTCGTCACGCGACAGTCAATTAGGACATAGATTAACATCTGTTTAAAAACGCGAGTTTCTGAACGTGTAATAAAAGGTGTGCGTCAATGTTATCATTTTCGTGTCCTTCACACCTGCTGATATTTTCTACCAAATTATGTAGCAAATGATTAGGGTAAAATCAGACGTGGTCAACGAGACTAAATTACTTCCCGCAGTAAACCACCCTACCAGATTAAACCAGGAGAATTATATTTTCACTTTTTTCATCGCAAACGTAATACCACACAGCGTCGCTAACGTGATAAGCAGGAACGTCGTAGTTTACGGTGATGGCCGCGCACTCCGAAAAATATAAAGTCATGGTTTTATCAGGGATTAAAAATGAGATGTGAGGATAATCGGATCAGTGTCGAAATCAGTGTGCGACCGTGTTTACTGGCTACACGACCACGGAAGCATTCGGCAGGGCCAATTAAACAGGACTCCGGTCGCATCGAGACTCATCGAGACGAAGTGAGCTCACGCGAAAACGAATCTCCGTTCGTTTCTGCCATTTTTCGTACGGTCGATAAAGCTATAATCCGTTCGTTATAAAATTTGTTCGTAACCGGTATTCCCCGGTGTTCCGCGAGTGGACGTACTCGCAGCTTAGACTCCGAATAATTCTTCGGTGCTCGGTAACACGGGCTTAAGTCAAAATTACATATTCGCCAAAGAAGCAAACGAGTATTTTTAGAGACGCGTCAAATCCTATAATTTATGCAAAAATAAAAACCAAATGTGTCCCTAAAATTAAATATTTTGTATCTCCACGACAGCCGTTACCGTTTTGTTTTATGTTCCCACAACTTACACGATCATACTAACGGTCGTATCTTGGAATTATACATTTTTCTGGTGAGATCATTGTATCAAACATCGCAGAATTACTGTCACGTTTTATTTTTCTGGCTGTTCTGGTATAGAACCCAGGAGAAGTATCGGGACGATCCTAAATGTCAACGTAGGGTTGCCGAAGCGGAACAATAAAGTATTCAAATTTGAGCGCGATTTCTCACATTTCTGGATCGATCAACTGATCGTTCAAAATTCAGAGAATCGAAAGAACCTCTTCGAAAATGTATCCGAGGGTCGAGATACTCGAGTGCTCTCTCGATTGGAGAACGATGACGCTTCGGAACTCAGCGTCTCCCGTCGACGATTCGCGAAATTGACAGCGCCGGCACCAAAGCCATCGTCGATTTCTAGAAAGAGGCCAGGTATCATTACCTGGCTCCACGTGCACGTGTACTCGTGAACGTGCCATCGCGTTGAAATTCGCCCGTTGCCCGATCGTTCGAGCCTCTAATTTGCGCTCTCCGGATATTTTTATCGACCGCCGCCGCGTGTAACGCTACGTACACCACGAGACCAGCGTACGCGTCCCGACTTATTTGCATTCTTTTCAGCAAGTTTCATTAACCCTTGACCCCGAGGAGCGGCTTACGAGCCCGCGCATAAGGAGACCGGCGAGCACGTAAAATAAACCCGGCTGAATATTCATACCGGTCGGCTGTAAATATTCGGACGACGATAAATTTCGGGCTTCTTTCGTGAATTCTCCGATACCCGCCACCGCCTCTCCCCTCTGCCCTCCTCGCTCCAGGGGCCGTTTTCTTTTTTTTTTATCGTACGTCGCCCGATTTCCCTCCGCCACGTGTCTCTCGCGGCCCGTTTCACACGTTTTCACGCGACGCGCGATCGCGGTCTTTTGATTCTGGAAAGCCGACAGATAAACGACGAGATACGTAGGAAATGGATGAATTTACGCCGTGACACCGCGAGAATTTATATCGCGAAACCGGTGACTGCGGTAACGACGCGACATTCGAGCTTTCACGATGACAAATGGGACGTTCAATGTCACGGCATTAGAAGTCGCGGTTTTACATCACGTGGAAACGGACCTTTACGATCGCTGCCCCGTTCGGCGGAAAATTACCAAAGGGAGATTTTTCGAACGACGCGAAAGCAGATAACGCGCCAATGGACGCGAAAAAAGTAATCGACGCGCGGCATCGTCGATGGCGTTGGCGCACTTACGGTTGCCAACTCAGAAGTTCTGACCATAGATTTTGGGGGAAAATGCATCAGCTGGGATTCTTGTAGGAGGTCAAATTTTGTAGGGACTTTTAGGGGGTCAAATTTTTTAGAAGAATTTTTTTAGTGGCCCTTAAATGGCGGTGCGCCTTACTACACACAGATGCGTACACATTTTTGTTCGTTGTCATTCCTACCAAACACGAAGCTGAACCATGAACAGAGAAATCATTTAACGATGACATTAAACGAACAAAGTCACAAACAATTTTCGACGGAGTTACGATCACTCGGACACGAGTCTTTCCCATGACATTCTTTTTAATCACGAGGAGCGCGCTATAATCAAATTCCAACGTTATCCGATGACGTCGCTGGCCTGTTGACTGTTCGTTAGGGAATTAATTATTTCCTTGGCGAAATTTCCAGGTTTGTCGAGGCGGAAAAGAAACCGACTTTCGGTACTGATTTACGTACCGTGACCTTTGCGCGGGCCGTCGACGGCTACGGGATGTGTAGACAAGGATAAAACGGCAGGTGCACGTAACACGGTAGTTCCTCGATGAGAACCAATCTGGTGACGTACCGTTCGGACGACCGAAAGTGGGACGTAAAAGGATGCTAATGAGTACACGCTCCGTTCTTTGCTGGATGAGGAATAACTTACCGGGCACACGAATCGGATACACGAGTACACCGACCAGACAGTCAATTAAATAGAAGCATTAGGGGCCGGTTATTTTCCTAAAGATCCTTCTGTAACAGTCGACGAGCGTGTTAGGACGTCGTTACTAATTTCGACAACAAATTTGGTATAAGTAGTAACTATTCCTCGAGTAGGTAACGGCTTGGAAATAATTATTACCGCTTGAATCCAGCATCTAGAAACACTTTTCTAGAGCCATAATTTTCGGAGTAAATCCCAAAAAGAAAAAATAACAATTTTTATATCCCTCGAAGCAGAAAATGCTCTTAAGTTTATTACCTCGCAATTCCTATAAAAAACACGAGCTGCGTCCGATTCACGCTACTTTCGAGACGTTACAAGGCCAATAAAAATTGTTAAAATGTTGCAAAAAACGGTGACGACGCGCCACTTCGGCTCGCGATTAACACTATAAAGATACTCTCGCGGACACGGTAGAACGCGGACAAGAGTCGGCGATTTCGAATGGGTTTTAATCGCCGTTTAAAATATTCTAATTAAACGCGGGACCTAATTAAATTTCGGGAGTGGTCCACGTTGGTCGTCCAACCCGTGAACGACTGGATCCGCGTGCTCCCCGATTCAACGTTTACGGAATGTAACTGTTATTTTATAGCGAGATAGTAAAAATACATTTGGGCAGATTACGGGAGAGCTGAGCGGTTGAAATATATCTCCTTGTCGCTCTTAAATTATAGAATTAATGGATTTACTGGATACTTTGCAAACATTCTGCGCGAATGCCTTCGCGGTGTTCGCAGCTGCGATCGTAAAATTCCTGATCCCGCTGACATTTTTTTCGCCGGACGCATTATCGGTTATCCACTGGACCGGATAAGAAGAACAAAGTGTTTCGGGAGCAGCGCCGTTAGCTCCTGACCGCAGGATCATTAGGGTCTTCCAATAAATTCGCTCGCGTTATCCCGGTGGCTGCTGGCGATTCCGTCGCTTTCTAATCGTTTTCCTCGATTTACGATTTTTCAATCGGGATTTACGGCTTCGCAGGCCTCCAGTGATGACTGGGAAATTACTCGGACGGCTCCATATGGCGGGGAAAGCAAGGATTATCTTTTTCGTGCCAATTGCATTCATTCGGCTTGACTGAACGTGGTTGCGGGATCTGTTCTTTAAGTACAATCATTTTCTCATCGATATTACCTTGAGAAAGAAGAGAAAATATACAGGGCACGGCCGTTCCTCGTGAAAAAGTAAGAACGGTATATGGAATAAAAATTTTTCGGTTGAAGCTCAGTTTTCAAGAAAATCGAGTTTGAAAAATACATTCGTTTGTATGCTGTTAGTGTTCAAGAAAAAATACACGGAAGAGAACCAACAATATTTATGGTATCAAT
Organism: Hylaeus volcanicus; assembly: GCF_026283585.1. Classification (NCBI taxonomy): domain Eukaryota; kingdom Metazoa; phylum Arthropoda; class Insecta; order Hymenoptera; family Colletidae; genus Hylaeus; species Hylaeus volcanicus. The sequence continues at coordinate 2,812,437 of NC_071981.1, read as the reverse complement.
TACGTAACTTACAAGGAGAGTGTTTGAGCAAGGAGCACTATTTCGGTGTTTTTGAGAAAAATTAATTTAAAAAATATCTCGCCGCTTCGCTAATTTTTTTTTTTTTTTTTTTTTTTATTATTTAATGCGACCACAAATATTTATTCCTGTAAAATTAAATTCACGGTATACGTACGAATAGGATTGTCAAACTCGATTTCCTCGCAAACTAAGCTTTAAATGAAAAAATTCCATTCCATATTTTGTTCTTATTTTGCCATACTCCCGTCGTAAAAGAGTACCAGGACCGCGAGAGAGGTGTAGAAAAATCGTAAATAAATCCGCTTGTTAAATCGAGAAGATTTATTTATTTTTCAGGCGTCGAACGGAACACCTCCCGTCCACGATTTGTACCGTTCTCGCCGTTTACGCGGCTAATAAGCTCCCCTAAAATTTGCATAATACATCGCCAAACATGGTAGTCGTGACTTTCCCGCGGTTACGTCCCGATAGTAATGCAACGTGATTTACTACCGCCTCGGCGGCCGTAGCATGTGCATTGCCTTACAAAGCCCGGAGACTTCTTGTTCCCATGTTTGGCGATCGATAATGCATGTTAATTATCGTACATTGTTTTAATTCCTACGTGGCGAGCTTTATTATCGAGCGCCTTTTGATTTACTGCCCGATCGTAAACCGTACCCCGAGCATAAGTGAAACCTTGAGCGCTGTTCGTTCTTTTCAGGCGTGTGTACAGTTCTCGATATTTCTTTCAAATCGCGATACTCCATTTTTAGGGTATGTAATGTAGGAAATAAAGAGGTATATTAAAATTCAGTAGATTTAACGCGGTCTGTTTCATCAAACAAGGAAAAAAGAAAGAAGATGCTGTACCTAAATCTATTCGATACAAGCATCTTGAGAAGTTGGCGCAAATGGAACGATAGTCAATTAGTTTTTTTGCGATGCGACGCAACGCTGCCGTTTTTCCTCTGTAGATTTTCGCCATTGCCAATCGATAGCTCAAACAACTCCACGCAGTGATTTCCACACGCGCACCACAGTAATGTATTTTTAAAGTGCCGGTATCGTTTAAGGTTCGATCGAGTTCGGTTTAAAAATCGAGGCTGGTAACTCTGTCTCGATTCGAGGAACTCGATTTGTCTCGACTCGGCTATTACGATTCGTCACGAGCGACTTTCCCCTTCGACACAGCGCGCATCGAGATCTTTGGTCCAGAGTTCTGGCTTCGAAACGAAGGTCGTCGGGGATGCTGATTGGCAAGTCCGTGCGTACCTTGGGATTTCCATTATATCGCACGACACCGGGAGCAGATGCGCGCGGACCTCCGCGGATTTAATTACGCCCAATTAGCCTGGTCGCCGGTAAGCCGAGAATCCCGAACCCCCGCCCTTACCCCCTCGTTCGTCTTTCTTAATATTCGCCGATCGCCTCTCTTTCTGTCCTGATCTCTGATCTGCGCTCTCCTCGTCCTTTTCCACGTTGTTTTTGCTCGTCTTTCCTCTCTCGGGATTCGTTCTCTCGGTCCGCCTTGTTTTTCCAATCCGCTCCGTCCCGTACCATCGCCGCGCGTTCTCGGTGGCAAAACAAAACGGTATGCCAGTTAAGTAAAGGCATAATACCCGCAGTGAAACGCCGTGATGCCCGAGCCCCGGTGAGGGACCCTTTTAAGACGGTGTCGATTAAATACGGCGGTATAAATTCTGTCGCGGTGTTTATGCGCGATATTAAAGGTAAAACTTTTAATGGCTCTTACCTGCGCGGAACGCCGAGAGGTAAATCGTCAGATTAAAGTTTTGGATCACGGGAGGAGGTGGGAGGGGCACGGAACGGATTTTTTCACCGTCGGCGTTGAGACCAGTGCTTTAAATTCACCCGATCCGCGCCTAAAGCCGCTCGCGAAAAATCTGGATTAATGGGAACGACAATCGAACGTGTCGAGTGAATCGAATGAATTTAAACGGCGACTGGGATTCGACCGATACCTACTGCTTGTAATTAGAGGTGTCGATGTCCAGATAGATTTACGTGTTGTTTTCGGGTGAGCAATTTAACGTCTTCGTTAGACGATAAAAGTTCTCGTTAAAAATATTCCAAAAGCGGCTGTCGAATCAGCCCGTTCCCATCGATTCCACCAGTCGCGTTTAACTGGTTGAACTATTAATCCTCTCGACGTTCATTTGGTTAACCGCACGCTATATCGCGGTCGATCTGCATACGATCGATCGCTCACATTTGCGGTAATAACTTCATTGCGGTCTCGATAGCATCGTTCGTGGATAACGCGGGTACGCGAGACCATCTTAACATTTTACGGACATCAAAAATAATGTTCGTTTGGGCTGACTCTAAGTGGTCCCATATTTTCAGCTTTGCGCGGAATTTTAAGTATCTGGGAGTAACTATTTTTTTGTCCTCGTCGTAATTAATATCTCTTGAAGGTCAACCCTAGTATGGAAAGGTCACTGTTTAGTCTTTTAATGGAGAGATTGAGTAATTTTTACTCCCTTTCAAAATACCTCTTTACCTTTGTTCTTTCTTTAATACATAAAGTATCAAGGAATAAGGTACCGACATGGTTTAGAAACAGCAATAAATTTAAGACCTTACAATCTTTCGATTCTAGGGTTAAAGCGTCAGTTGTTATCGCGAATGAAATTCAGCTGGCGATTTAATGAAATTATTCCTGCGCGTGTGTTCGTGTAACGTGGCAGTCAAAGTGGCACCGAGGAAAGGTCCTTTCAGAGTCTCTCCCACAGATGGTGGAATCCGCAGCGGTTCAGGGCTTCTTTGAGCGCGTCCCGACGCCGGAGAAAATTAATTCGGCAAATTACGCGGCGAGGATAAGCGTGCTCGAGGAGGCTTACAGCTTCCACGATTCGGTCTCTCTTCGTACGAACCTTAAACGATACGGAACGAAGGTTACACAGCATAACCGTTGGTTATCCGAGTGCTCGAGTAACATTCCAAACATCCCACGAGCGGTCACGCGATATTCCCCGGGGTCCTGGAACATTCGTTCCTATATGGCGGCGCATTATCCCGGAATCCGGCCAAACGAATCGTCCTTTCCCACGAAGAGTCCCTCTCGTGGCCACCGCCGGCGGATTTCGCGTGCGCATAACTCTCCGGGCTCGATTAATTATCGCTCCTCTAATTGCTGTAATAATTACAATCGCACAACGCGTTCGGTGATGCTCGTTCTTACACCACTCGTGCGCTTCGGAAATCATTTATATTTAAACTGCGTTATTAATCACCGGCTCTCGATGAATTTCGCCCTTCTCGGAGGCGGCGAAACAAATTTTAATTTCCCTTCAGAATTTTGCATTCAGATTTTATCCAGGGATGAAGAAATCGGGGTTTTCATGGCGAGATTTTATGCCGAATAAAGAATATTAAGCTTAAAGATTTTATACAGTTCAGTGCAGTAAAGGCTGGATAAATGCAATGTTTGGGTCCCGATTTTCTTGCACTTATCCAGTTTTCACTGTATTTAATTCGAGTACCGAGCTAGACGATGCAGTTCCTTTGCGAAGCATCCAGCTGGCCCTGAAGGGGCGCAACAGACAGCGACTGAGAAAAAGAAAGGATCGACGTCTTCGGGGTAACACTGTCTTTTCGAGCAGCATAATTTTCTGGTGCACCGGTTTTTTCCTCCATGGGCGAACCACCATAAATGAATGTTGTTTTTACGGCTGCCAAATTGGCCATTTAAAGTACGTTCGGGCTTTACTGACTGCGGGGTTGCGTCGACGTTCAGTCCAATGGCCGCCCCTTCTTTTTCATCGACGGATACGCTACAACGTCCATGCCTAAACTCGTCCAGCGATAAATAAAAATGAACTGTTTCTCCGACGAGAAACGAAAAATAGATCAAAACAGCGCAAATAAAATGAATAGAAGTAATGGAAAGTGAGAGTTTCAAAAGTAACAAAAATTGGAAGACGATGCTAGAAAACGATGATAGAAAAACAGAAGGTGATAAACTTCGAATAATCAAATTGCAGGAAGCAGAAATTTGCTCTTCGTTCGGTGAGAATTAGCGCGAGCCTTTCCACGAAAGCATACAACGAAATTAGACATCGAAATTGCCATTGGCCAGCGGATGGTGCCAGTATGCTCCGCGCCAGAGGTACCAATTTTTTCGCGAAGATAATACGGCACCGTAACGCATCAGGCACGCGAAAATACCCCGTGCAGCATCGCCATCATCACTGAAAACCACCCGTGACCAGACTCTTTAAAGCGACGTACTTCTTAGAAATACAATAGCAGCAACGTGCTCGAAGGTGGGAGAATTTGGATCGAATAATGAGTAGCAAACGTGGTACAATCTACTCGAGACTTTTCATTCGTAAATTCATCGCAAATTTATCTTTAAACTAGCTTCTCATAATAAGTGATTCTGAAGGGGTGGTTTCTTCTCTGAACTCCAAAACAGAAACGAAATACAATACTGTCTCGAAATAAGCAACTCGGTCGGGACAGGCGAATTGCTTATTTCGAGGTATGTTATTTTGTTCTCGAGTAACATGCTTTCTCATTTTAGCACTAGTAAAATCGAATTCTTTTCGGACCTCTCACTCGGGCGGGCGAATTCAAACAAAAAGGTGAAGATAGTTGCTTATTTTCGAGACAATACTGTGCGCCACAGTTCTTAGACCAATCTCCGTTCGCCTTTCGAGTCCAGATGAACAAGATACCAGTGTCGAATTTCACTCGAAATTTCTTTCCCTTTCAAACGCCCTTATTTCTCTGAAATCCAATTTCTTTCTTCCTCGGGTAATCACCTATGGCCGAGATCAATCGTGCGACGTGGTTTTTATCTTCTATATGTAGGAAGTCCCTCCTCCAGGGACCTATTAAAAGAAATAGGCTCTGATTATACTCGCTGGAGCAGGGGTGGGCAGCTGCGGCGCGAGAACGAGCGCAACAGCCACACGGTGGACAATCCTCTTTCGTGGATGCGCTTACAAAGTACGAGAAGCTCTCATTATCCGCCCCGGGAATACGGATTACGCGAAGCTAAGAAAGATTACGGTGTAATCTTCCAGGAGATGTATCGGTATCGTAATTCCCTCTTGGAAGAAATACAACGTAAGAAAGTAGCTGCGCTCGCAAACGCTCCGAGGATAATGGGGTTCGTTGGGAGTTGTTTCGCGTTCGATTCGACGTCGATCCGCGAACATCGCGGCAATCTTCTTTTACCCCGAAGCTTTCAATCGAGGCGATTTGTCGTTACACGTACGAATTCGCGCGTCGAGTGCCAGTCATGAGCGTGTTATTACTGTCGGCCAGGGATCCGCAACGTGTTGCGAAATATTTCGGGAGTCATTTGCAAGTCAAAATTAGCGTGCCTCGGGTTCCACGGCTACCGTGAATTTTCGAGCACGAACCACGATGATTTTTTTTATTTAAGTTTTGAGTGAAGTTAACAACTCGGGTCATGAGCGACTTTATATATTTAAATCTAACGTGTATGTAAGATTTTAGAAAGGACTCTCGGCCGAGGAGTGTCGAACACGTCGATCATTCGATGGATCGAAAGATAATCTCCCTTCGTGTATAATTTTCAATTTTGTTGCTTGGTGGGACTGCAGTATGTTTATTTATACGTCCAAGCTTACGTTATCTGTGCTTTTATAATTTGTTTCTTTTAGGAACACAATACCTTCCATTATTTCATTTATATCGTTTTGGATCTTGAGATTCTCCCTAATTCTAATGACATGCTGCAGGTTAATTAAAATGCGTTACATGCTGAGAATTTCATTGCGTAGTACTGACGCGATAGGAGCGTCGCTTTTGCTGATAAAAAAATAAGAAAGCGAGGAAAACGCGAGGAAAAATGGCGCCGACAAAGACTGTGTTTTATTTCTCCACGGATCACGGCGATAATTCGCAGGTGCTTGAAATTCATCGGTGCTTCCGAGTACCCGTGTTGTCGGGCGAGTACGCCGGCCGTACATGGGAATTACCAGGGGGAAACAACGCGGTAGAACGCGGGGATCTCGCGGCGCGAAGAGTTTCCACGTACCACGCGTGCAATGATAGACGTTGAACGAAAGATGAGAGAGCGTGAGCGCGGAGGAGTGCATCGCCGAGGCTCTATCATCGATCCAGGCACGCTAATGACGGAGAATCTAGGTCCCGAGCGATGGTTCGAGATACGTCGGAAGAAAAAGGCATTCCAACGGGGTCTGCGTGGAAGCGAGCCCACGGACTGGTTGATGCGCCTGGAAAGGTAATCGCCTCGCTCCGGGCGACGAAGGCGAGCGAGCAGCACGCTCCGCCACGCTTCGACATCCCCACCCGCGCTTAAAGCCACGTTTACACGCCACGATCGTGACTACCGATTGTTCCCCGAGTACAATGAGTCGATTAATCATTTGCCACGGTCATTGTTGAAAGAACGCTACGGGGGAACGTTACCAGAGGGCATTTTTCAACGTTTATTCTATTCGCGTTGAAATTTTTATCAACGTGCCATTAACTATCGGTTTGAGCTCGACCCACCCCAGACCTCGGACCGTTCTGGCTGTGCACGATTTTTCTTCGTAGCCGGAATTCTACATTTACCTTTATTCACACTTCGCTTTCCTCTTACAGTCAGTCCCGTAAATATTCGTGCGTGATCTACGTCTATCGAAGACATTTGTCGAAATTGTATTACTAGGTTTCATGTTTCCAAACAAATGTTTTATTATAAATGCGCACACGAATAAACTTTACACATGTATATACTCAGTGATGTTAGATTTGGCTTCCAGTCGAGCATGCTCTCGACTGGGAGCCAAATCTAACATCACTGAGTATATATGTATAAGACGGTTACTAT
>NC_071981.1:2778600-2805586 GCF_026283585.1 Hylaeus volcanicus | reverse complement strand
TTAAATGAAAGAAATACTATTTCTTTCTACATGTATAATAAGAAATTGATTTGAAGACATCAGACATATAGGGTACGAATAATTATGAGTCTGCATATGCTTTAATACGTTTCATATTCCTCTCATGGCACTAAATAACGTAAATAAAATAAATATTGAGATATAACGCGTTTCAACTCATCCCTTGGCCGTTTCCAGGCAAATAAAACGGCCGAAGTGTCGAGCAGCGCGGTTAGGTCTCCATCCCCGAGTCCGGAGAGACTCGAGAGATTCAGTTAGTATCGAGAGAAATGGGAGAGCATTCGTAGTTAATACCGATCGACGAACTGCTGGTCGTGGCTGGCGCGACTCACCGTCCTACGACGCTCGCTTGCCCGAGGGCGACCATTACCCATGCGTTAATGTACGGTCCTTTGATTTTAGTGCCCCTGCCACTCGGGAACTTTACGGCCCTTCGTTTCCATTCGACTTTAAGCAGCAACGTTACGGTTCGCCCCGTTGTCTTACCGGTTCGTTAGCGACAGATTCCACGTCGCCTTCGCAGCCTCGTCTGGGCGAATTATCGTCTCGAGCGTAAAAATGACGACGATCCGGGACCCGCGAGTGCTCCTTATTTCCATGGACGTAATGGATTCGGTTAGTAGTTGGCCCGCGTTGTCGAGTAATTGGACGTGTCTAATTGGCGGCGAGTCGAACGCGTGGGGAGCTTTGCGAGATCGGGTGACGTTCAGAGCCCCATCCAACCGGGAACGAGTAAAAATGTGAATTCATGGCTGACGCCTGGCACACGTAGGATGGCGGAAGGTTTAGGAGGTAAGGGTTTATATTTCCTCCATAAAAACGCGTGGCGTACGCTGTTCACCATGGACGTGGCGCTCGACTTTATTTCCCCTGGCTTTGAGGAACCGAGTACTCTGGATTTTACACACCTCTGATGAAGGTTATACAAGAACTTTGTTGAGAAATAATAGAAACTTGTTACCTAAGCATTAAAAATCTTGGAATTGTTCGAAGTGCAAAGAGTTAATTACGATTAAAAGTGTATCCAAATATCGACTCATCCGCGTATCCAGTAACTGATTTTTCCATCGTGCAAATTCCACCGAAAATTGTACCAATGTTCGCCTCCTTCCACTCCAAGGGCCCCATCGGCGCACGTGTGGGAGAACCCGGGGCCAGGATGTGCGTGTCGGGCCTCCGCCGTGGCGACCCGATCGTTACGACTTCACGCTGACTTTTGCACGCACAAACTCGCGGTGAAGCCACGAGCGTTCGTGCAAGTGGAACGTGTGCACGACCAGTGCCAGACGAGGCGCCCGCGCCGCTCGAGCGTGCAACCGTTGCCCGGAGCTGATCCAGTAAAATTGCGTAGGCAGATTACTCGAGTTGTTACCCTGGCCATTACTCGGCCGAGGACACGCTCGAAGGGATCGACCGGTCGGAAATCAAGCCGCGACCGCTTTCGTGCGATTTCGCCTAACTTGTTCCTCTAGCCTGGGATCCCGGCTAGCCGGGATCATCGACGATCGCGTGAATAACATAAATGATGATCTTCACTGGTTGTAGGTTGTAGTTTAATTAAGTACCGATAGCTCAATCAGATGATAAAACATCGCGAGACAAGGGGGAGGTTACTCAATTCCACGTGCATAGATTTTTAAACTAATTTTGAATTTTGCGCCACGTATGAACAAAATTGCATTGTATTTAATGTGTTACATTTGATATTTTAGAAAAATTCATCAAGAGTTGGGTGAAGAATAATGGAGTTTACGTAGAAATTATTTCAAACTTTTTAGTGCAGTTTTAATGTTTTTCGAAGTCATCAATTATTTTACACTATATAGACATAGAAATAGGGAGAGTAAGAGCTAACTCTAAGTAGATAACTAAAAACACATATGAGAAGCATATAACAAATTTTACTATCGATAGAAACACAAATGTTGACCTTTAAATGGCATCGAACATTCAATAGTACATCTTCGACTTTCTCCCACGCGGAAAAAAAAACTGTAAAATTTGCATTTCGGTTGGACTCTTCGTGTACTCTTTTATTCCAAGAAGATATTAAAACGATCTTCGTTATCTCCCATTGACTTTCTCCCGCAGAAGCACTTAATAAATCAACTTTATCATGATATCTCCGCAACGACAGGCGAGAAATGATTCGGCGCGTACGCTCCGTGCCATCTCTTCGAAATTTATCGAAAGCGCGAAACACCGTTCGTTCCTCCTATTTGAAAATGTATTGAAATTCATGACAATCTTTTGGAACGGAGAACTGTTGGATCGTGGGTGGAAGCGCAAATGAAATTACATAGTTTTTAATTAAATAAATATTATTTGACACTTCGAAGGGTTAGAGGGACTGCTACATTCGCTATCGAGATTGTTTCTCTACTGTCTAAAACGTCCTCCTCCCTTATTCGCTGTCCTCTACGTTAGAAGCTCGTCGGCAAACATCGAAGAATATACGAACTCTACGATAACTGCACAAGTTTAGTGCCTGCATAAGAGACACTGCTGTATTTATATCCAATTCAACAAGAACTAGACAAATTTATGCGAGTCAAGTATTTGGTACAGATGGGCAACGCCCATCGATCGCAGGATAACGACGATCGCCTTTCGCTCCATTCTCAGTGGGTGATTTCTACCAGGAATTCGTGACTCCCCTTGGTCCCCGTTGCACAGGTGATTTTCAGTAAATCTTCCGGAAACGTTTCGTCTCACGTCCCGAGTCGGACGCGAGGTACGAGCACGGTCCACCTCTCGACAGGTGGTCGAACGTTAGCCGCAACACTTCTGCGGTTCGATCGCGGCCAGGCACCCGGGGGGGCACCAGCGAAATTTTTATCCATTGTCATCTTTGCTCCTTGGTGCTCCTCGGGAGAAGTCGTGTCGGTCCGCAACCGTGCTGACGCTGGGCACGCGCTCGCCCCACGCTGAGACGTAACGGTACCTGCCCTTGTTCCAGGATCTTAACCCGGGGCCTAACGGCCCGGTTGCGGCCGAAAAGATTGTAACCTTTTTCTGGTTTGCTTGTAACGCGCGCGCAGGTGTCGCGAGCGCTGTTTAAATTCCGCGGAAACGGCGATGTTTGTTTTTTATTCGGTGAACTCGTCAGCTGTCGTATATGTAAATACGTTCGCCTCGTTCCGAGGATACAGGTTTTTCGTCGACGCGATAGTAAATCTGGTTTGAAAGATTGTTACACGATTCGCTGTGGAATTTCGCCGATCGGAGGGGAGGGAAGCTAACCCTTTCATCATTAAGTTTCACGAAGTAAATCAAGCGGTAATGGTTGTTTAGGTTTAACCCTATTGCACTCGAGGCCTTTTTTTCTGGTATATATCAGAAACTCGAGATGTTTCTTAACATTCTATTGCTTTAAATTCTAAGCTATTGAGATTTTAGAACAAGGTCACCTCTACCTCACCGATAATCATTTTGTTGATACGTCGAGCTCCGAAGAAACTCAACCTAAAACCTAATAGTGACTGAGAGTCATCTCTCGAGTGCACAGGGTTAATTTCCGCGGAACTCGAAGTGAAATGATCCCTGGTGAGATAAAGGTGACTTGATTTTCAAATCTCCAAACGAATCCTGCTACATTCTTGACATTCTTCATACCAACAAAAAAATTCTCACGTGCAAAGGGTTAATGTGTACCTGATGCCACCAGTGAATCGTATCAACACTTGGTCCTCCAAAGTAGAGTGTCGTTAAGGGTTCCTCGCGGTGTCGACGAGGAGTCGAAAATGGACAGGAATTTGGAGAACCCATGATTAGGCTATATTGAAGGTGAATCGCGCGCGATGAGCGCCTGATGTACAATGGCCGAGGAGGAATCCACGGGGAACGCCCCCTCTTAATAGATTGTCATCCGCAAGTGGATGCAGCAGTATCCTTCGGAGACAGTAAAAAGGAGAGCGAGGTTTAAACGATGGGGCGAGGTCCTCGACGAGCTGCAAGTGATCTCGGGCGGGTCCCATTAAATTGGAGCGCGTGTGTAAACTTTAAATCGCGCGTGTCACTTCCAAGGTGAACATTCTTTTAAGGGTGAAAACCCCGCGCGGTAGGGTACGAAAAATCCCGTCAATCTTCAATCTTCCCTACAATGATATTTATTTCACGTTTCCTATAAATGTTGCATTTATGCACATCCGAATGTATGCACATACTTTAGGGAGGATCGTGCGCGTCGTATATTTCACGAATTCCGATCGTGCAACGTCGTTTTACCGCCGTCATTGATTATCATCGTTGCCGGCAAATTGACGTCATTAAACTCCGTGGTTCTTAAACGTGCCTCCTGGATTTTGCAACGCTGGAATCCCAAAAATTCGCGGTCCTTTTAAAATCGCGAGTTTCGAGATAAAGCGTTCCCGCGAGGGGGCGGGTCTTTCGATTACGTCAGAGTGGGTCGTGTCATCGCGAGAAAATTTCAGCTGGCGAGAGCCAATCGGAGGCGAAACGAAACTCGTGACCGTCGAACGGAGAGCCACCCTGTGTCAAACATATTTTTTATTCCTGGGTAAATTTATTCACGTATAATATATTAGGCTGTCTGGAAAGTCCATGCCGAGTTTTAGTAAGTGGTATAGGTCTGAATATATCGCAATGGCTGAAAACAAATAACATGTGTGCATCCCTTAAAAGGTGGAACTTACAAATATGCATTTGAATTTTGCTGAAAAATCGGCGTGAACTTTCTGGACATCCGAATAAATTGCCAGCCCTGTTAAATTGTTTTCAATCAGTCGTGTTGTAATACGCGCATCTGTATTATTCCTTACGTTCGTGAAATCATAAAAAAATCACAATACATACTTGCGTAATTGAAAGTATGTAACTTAAATTTCAGTAAAAATAAGGATCCCAGGAAAGCCACGTCATTTGCGACAAGTGCATCGACATTGGACTCGTTATAGTCTCGAACCCATCGACTCGTAAAGTATATTTCCAACCGTCCCCTCCACGCCCAATTGAACTTAACAGAGACTTTATCTGCCCAATTAATTCAAACAGCCGTATAAACAATCCTTATTTCGGATTCCGATGCGCGCACACGGAAGAGCGACGCGTCGTTAAATTTTCGGCGGTTTATGGTTCCACTGGAAACCCTCTTCGAGCCAGGGCTTTTCATTCTAATTGGGTATTTTACGTACAACCATCAATGCGTGTTCGTTCGCGTAATGAAATGCGATCGTCGTAAGGCGGAGGACCAGCCAGTAAGGAAACGATTTTAGGGCTCGTGGATTTAATTTGCAGTCGATGCCGGCTCTTCGGATCGGCAACGTTTCAGCAGTTCTTCGAAGCCTTATTCCACTTCACCTCTGATCTAATTGAGAGGAATTTTATTCACTCGTTAACTGATCCCAATTACAAACAATTAATTATGTGTTGACGTTGCGCAGCCTTCTTAATTCGGTGTCTCTTTGGGCTCAACTACTCTTCAGACCTTTGTTCTCCGAAATATTTTTCAAACCGATTATTTATCTCGACCAGAGTAGAGTACATTTGTGTAAACTCCTCCAAGATTGATCACCTGGTAGGATGAAATAGTTGTAAAACTGGTCTATAAAATTGATAAGAAAGCTATCAAAGCGAGATGTCCCAAAGCATCAAAAGTAATTAAAAAGATAAACAAACTTGTTAAGTATCGATATTCTACGAGACAAGGTCGTTAACAGACGGATAAGATTACTTCGACTTCGATTGAAGCGACTCTTCAATAATGCGTCGCTCTAATTACAAGTGACCGATTGTCGCACCTAGAACTATAGGTTAGCGAACGTTTTACACTAGCCATTACGCAATCAAGCCGGGGATATCGATTTAATCTTAACGAGCAGGAATAATTGGCAGCACTTAATTGGGCAAGTTTTTCAACAGGGGATTTAATTCGTGACTCTTATATCAGTTTTTTGAAGCAGAGATAAAACGTACTAGTGAAAGGCGTCCTTCTCGAAATCATGAGTTGCATATGGTTCATGCGTGACGGTGGTCCAGTCCATTTCAGTCGAATGACTGGACGAATTTTAAATGAGCGATTCTTAAATGAATAAATCGATTCTCGAGGATCTATCGATGGGTCACGACTCTATGCCATAGCGATCTGCGGGATGGCAAGTAGAATTCGACCAATGCGGCAAAATAAAACAGAAATCGATGTCTTCTCAAGTAAAAACAAACATATAAAAACGAAATATATTAAATTCCTCGACGAGCCGTCGAGATGTCTCGCATTCCAAGTTCGCCACCCCAATTTTATGATCTATAGATCTCGAGGATTCCATCTAATTGCCGTCCCCAGGCTACGAAGTTGAATATTCATAAAGGGATTCAAACACTTTCATTTCCTGTAGAGTACCAAGAATGGTAATTTTAATTGTCCTCCGTCAGTTTCGTTCTCGGATCGGAAACCGGCCCTTCGGGAGCCGGAGTTTAATTGCTGCCGGTCCCACAGGCTCGTTTAGGCTCCAGTGGGATTCCATAGATTTCTCGAAATCGCAGTCGTGCATGCCTCGGGCTAGAAACCGACATGAGATCGAACCCCTCGGCCAGACGAAATCCTGACCGGCGCAATTATCCAAGGACGAAAGGAACCGGCAGGTGATCCCCCGGCCCGAGAAAGGTATTAGTAGATATCCCGATTTCTTTCGGGCTGGTTCGTGAGACGGGCAAAAAGTGTGGACTAGTAGATGCCTAGGAAGCCCTCGATGTTGCTCGACGCCTGTCCGTGTGCGTTCCACCTCCGCCATTTTCGGCAGGTGAAACGAAATATCGCGAAATGCCGGGGGAAGAAAAAGGATTCGGCCGTTTCGTGGTCGCTGGACCGAGACTGGCACGATGAAGTCGAGTGGCCTGATTTAAACCACAGCTGGAAATCAATGGCGTCGATTCGTTTTCGTTATTACTGTGCCCGCCGTTTGATGATACCGCGTACTCGAGGAAAGGAAGGACGCTAAAAAATGTTCCATCCGAGGCCCTCGGAAATGAAAAATTCATACGGAATCCCTGAGAGTGTTGCCCGAGGAACAAGAAACTGCATCACTTTTCCTAAAGGGGATGGGGAAGTTGTTGGGAACGGGTGTAAATGCAGCGGGCCGTGTGTCGCGTTACGAAAGGATTCCTGAGTGTATGTTATCGGATGGAATGTACGTCGTGTGCGACCGAACTCAAAGCCTGGATACGAAAGCGACGATCGCTAGAACTTCGGATCGGTCAGAGGAATAACCAAATCGATCAAAGTGACGGTTGCCAGAACCTCCGATCGGTCGGGGAATAACTAATTACTTTTGGATTTTATAGACTCAAAAATATTAAACCTACCATGGAAAGAAAGAATGATAAATTCGAGTCGCTAGGAATTTCGTTCACGTTTTTGGGATTTTGGATCATTGAGTAGCACTCAGCTAATGGCAATAAATAGACTCCGGATCTTTATGCAAAATAAAATCTTGTCAAACGTACTTCCAAAAATTGAACCTAAATAGGAATTTATTTTACTCGCAATATTTTTTATAGTCTTGCATACTGTGTGCATTTTGTAATTTATAATATCGTTAATGTTATCCGGTGTTTTGGTTTATTCGCATCACATAAATGTCACTCTTCGCTCTTTTCTTATTTATACGTTCTTCTTTAATATAATTCTAATATCAGTCCATAATTCTTTTTCGTATCAGACATTTCGTATCGCCAGGAAAACATTTCAAACACGACGTCACAGGAGCCGAGAAAGGCGATTTCAAATTATCACAAAAATCTTAGGCGTTCAACGACTTTCTTTTCGTCTTATCGTCCAAAGGTGAAAAATGTTAGTCGCTGCGCTGGGGCGTAAAGTCTGTTTCACAATCCTGAAATATTCTCCCTGGACACGCACCATCCCCGAACATTAGGCGCACCCGAGTCCTTTATTTCTAAATCGTCGTGCACATAATTCAGCGCAAAATTAGCGGTTCTCACCTCGGTCCAGCTTGCCGTCCAATTTATTTTTCTTCCCCTCGAACCACGCCGAATGATTACCGAACTACCAATTCCGCATCATTCGCGCCGAGCGTAAGATCTCTACTAGCGCGGCGGAACGCGATCGTCGGGGACGTTTAAATGCGTGTTATATCGCGGTGGCAGGTGGATCGTTAAACAATCTGGGAAACTAGTTTGAGGCTTGTTGCGTGCCTCGTTCCAGGCCGTTCGCGAGATAGCTCTCGTCGAGCAAGACATTCGCTCGCTGCTCAAAGGTCTTCCTAGTCTCGTTTCGTCGGTCGTGCGGGACGTTTTCTTTTTTTTTTCAACAGAATATTTCCAAGCTCCTCGCACCTGCCAGCCCGACGGGACGGGTTCAGACCTCAAGGACTAGGAATAGTCGTGATTTTTTTGCGGTCACCGCTAATTCGTTTCGCAGGCTCGTAAGTGTCACTCGAAGCGAGGCTCGATTCGTTAGTGTCCGAAGCTCGACCTCGGGGGGACCGAATGATCGACCGGCGATCGTCATTGGCAACTACCACTTTTTCTCGGCTACCGCGTTTTCTTCGCTGTCCTTTTGCCCCTCCCCTCTCGGCCCTGGGTACCGGTGACGTTTCCTTTGATCGTCCGCAGAATCATTTCGCAAACCCGGTTGGCCACTCGGATTTAGTTGTAAGATGGCTGTGTTATTTCCAGGATGGGGAATCTTAATTAAGAGAAGGGCGATTGAGGCGTACTTGTTTTATGACAACGTATTTCACGAATGATTGCTCGTGATTTTCAGATATTCCCGGCGTGTTAGGGGCTTGATTATTCAAAAGAAAACGAGAAATGTGGTTTAATATATTCACACATCGCGTATAACCTTCACGCTTGTCACGAAAACTTATGGAAAAATATTCCTCGTCCGAATGAATTGTTTTTGTTTTGCTTATGACGGACGCGGCTCTGACGTACATAATATATTCGAGATGCACTTGAAGTATAGTTTCAAAAAATATTGTGAGGCTTCCTGCACTATCTCCTAGCATTATCTTTATTGCAATTGGGTGGTCCAGCTTAACTTCCAAATCCGAAGAATCTACCGGTGATAAGATTAGTTTTCTAAGTCTAAATTCTTCAACCTTCCAAGTCGATCGTTTCGTTTCGTTGTTGGATGCATCAGACAGAAAATACCTGTAAAATTCCAAGTAAAATTCCAAAATAATTCCTTGAGTAACCATCGTGCCGGATCATCCTTCATCAAACAAACGTCTGTCCATTGATTCCAATACCTCCAAAAGTCGTAAAACTTTTGGTTTTCAAAAGCTCGTCTCAGTTTCGGAATGACCGCTACCATTCGCCTCCTCGACGCTTACACCATCCTATAAAATTCAAAAATCGGAGTACGGGCTGTATAAATTTTCTTTACGTTCATTTTCAGCCAGAAAAACGCTAACCACCTTGCTCGACGCCGCTTTAACGACTGGCATATAGCTGTAATTTATTAAGTCGTAACTGCAACGAAAAATAGTCTCGAGCACGATGGCCTGTGGTCTTCTGCCATTGTTCTGAAATCGATTGTACTTCGTCCGCGACCCCATGTTCCCTATTCACCGCTATTCGCGTCTGACGTTGCCGTTATTGATGTACGACCTTCGGCTGAAAATATTCGCCATTTCTCGGAGGAGGTTGATAGTCGGACGCCGGCGAGGCTCTGAAATATGCACCGTGTGAATCATAATTTCATTTATAATTTTTCGTTTCTAAGGATAGAGCCGAAACGGTGAAACTCGGTCCTCTCGGATAGTCGTACATTCCTCGACGATCGATTTCTGAAGAGGACCAGATAGCTCGTTGGTCGAAACGTACAATGAAATATGCTCGGAGTGACATTCTTCGACAATTATTTTTAGTTCGGAGTCATCTGCCAAGCGTGCCGGTGAAGTTTCACGTTTGCCTCCCGTGGCGCGCTGTGCAATACACATTGTTCGAATATACTCGCACAAGCTCGCGTTCTTCGTTCCCTCGAAGACGCTTCGAGCCTTCGTTCTCTCGAATTACAAATTTATCCCCGCGTCCTTTTTCCTCGGGACACCCTGGAGCAGCCGGGTTCGCGAAACCCCTCCGCTGGCTCGGAAAAAAGAGAGAAACGGATGCGAAAGACAATGGGGGTGTTCTCACACGTGGCCAGTGACGCAAAGTCGCGGAGTATCCCGCGTGTTTAGGGGTCTATTCATAGCGCGCGACGACACGAAAATACGAGGAGAAAGAAAAGAGGAACGATGGCGGCACGTGGGAACCGGATAGAGGCACGTGCCTCGGGTTTCGACAACTCCCGGCGAGCTGGGAACTATTTCCACGTGACGAGGAAATTGTTCCACGGGCGTCCCGACGCCGCGGGAGGCGACTCCGCCGAGGATTCGTCGCACCCTCGCAGCGGGTGTCGGCCATCGCGTGGCCTGGCAGTCGTCTTTCGTCTTCGGGGCCGATCTGGGTCTCGCCGAACTCGGTCTAGAGATGATTATCTCCCGAGTTGCGAAGAAAAATGATCGAGTGGCCGCAACTTGCGCCGCGCAACAATATTCGCCGGGTCGAAACGGTATTTGCACGGTCTGCGGCTTAAAGATAACTGGTTGGGAAGAAGTAGCGCTTTAATATTCGGTTCGTGAGGTTTTAGTTTTATATCGAATATATCTCGCGACGATGCCACATTAGTCACGAGTTACATTTCGTTCGATAGCTTTGTCTTTTTTTTCCGTGCCAAAAAAGCCATTAGTCGCGCCGAGGGGTAATTTAATTGCGGAAACGATGTCGGATTAGGCGTGGCAGGAAGAGATAGATATTAAATTGTTATGACAGTCTGATTACGCTTGTTAGTTCCCAGTAAAGAGTACAGTAAGATTTCCATAAATACACAAACTTGGAATGGTTTCTGTTTTAGATAAATGCTTTGAAGCAAAGATGAAATCATGTTATGTGCCGTCACATGAGGCCAAAGTAACGATGCAACTTTGTCGTTGAGTCTGTAGCGTATATATTTTGCTTTATTAATTCTTAATTTTAACTCTTATAATTTTAAATGATGCTTACCATAACTTATTTTGGAAATTGTGTTTTTGATATATTCAATTTAAATTATAATACTATTTCCTTATAACTTGTTGTTTATTTATAATTATTACAAAGTAAAATAGTTTTGAACGATCTAGAAATATTATCTTGTGACGTCATATGAGGGCATGTTGGAGGTCCTTGAAAGGGGTGGTTCGGGGGGTGATTTGAAACAACTTTTTCCTTAGCGAAAATGTTGTCCGAGGCTTCGTTGAGGAGATATTAAAAGAAAAGTCCGTACAATCAGTCAATACAACTCCACCGTGGCGCCGTTGGCGCGGCCGCAGTAGAATAGGGTACGTGCTAGACAGCCACGGCGCGTAGACTGCGTGCTAGACTGCCGCAGTAGAATAGGGTACGCGCTAGACAGACACAGTAGCATAGGCTACGCACCGCGGGCGCTACACCAGTTGTGGTTTTCTTTAATATCTCCCCAACAAAACCTCGGACAACATTTTCACTAAAATTTGAAATGGAAGCTAAAATTGAAATTGAAGGAAAAATAATAAACCTCAATGATTTTTTATTCAAAGCTCGCTCCATAAATATTCCAAGTGTAAAAATTATAATGAAAAATCGTACATTAAGCGTAATTATAATTAAAGTTACATAATTGGAAATATTTTGCTAAACAATCACAAAAACTTAGAAATTTAACAATTACATAACTACAAATTTTTACTTAGAAACAAATATATATTTATATAAAACATACAGTCAAGTTTTATAACGGTATTTTGACAAAAAGTATAATCTCCAGTAAAAATTCGAAAAAGGAGTAGTTGCAAATACTATTCAACATAAATTCAATAAAATTTTTCTTTTAATTATCTTTGAAAATCCAGAGCTTATCCGCATTCAAACTGCAACTTCTCTTTTGTCCTATACTCTTCCCAAGCAAATTGGTTCCCAGTTTCGCTAACCTCGGGGCACCAACTCGTCCGAATATCGCCGCATCTTTCGACGCCGCGGGAAATTATGCAAATTTAAAGAGAGCAACGATAGATCATACCGCCGACAGTGGAACGATCTCCGTGTACACCGCCGCGTGGGGGTGATTAAACGGCGTCAAGAACGGTCCATTAATTAAAACGCGAAACGCACCGCTCTGGTCCCTAACATGATCGACGAAGTCAAACGACGTATGGCCCGGATGAAGACGTTTATAAATGACAAGTAAATTTAAGGTCACGGACAGGGGGTGCGTGGGAGTCGTCGTTAACATGCTAGAATCGTAGACGCAACCGCGAAACTAATCGATGAAGCTGTACGAAAGGGAAACGGGTTCTTAGCCGTTCTGAAACGACCGACGATCGAACGCTGGACACGACTCGGGTCACTTTGCATTCCGTACAACATGCTAGCACGCCCTAGAACGCACAAGGGGAACGTTCCATCGCGAAGCCTCTATTAATCTTTGCAGGGTCGAGGAGTAGCCATTAATATTAAGGTGGGGTCACCCGTGACCGCGTATCTTCGTGAATGATCGTTCTCGGACCGTGTCACCCGTGGTTGACTATCTTTTATCGTTACGCCCGTGGAAGGACAGTTGGAAACGTGCCTGATTGCGACCACGCTCCGGATTATTATTTTCGAGACGCCCAGAAAGATCTGGGCCATCGATCTTTGATTATTGTTCTCGGTCTAACAGGCTTCGTGGGCGACGCTCGCAGTCGTCGTAGAACATCGGATTGGTGGTCTTGAAAATTTAGGACGGGATTAATGTAGACTTGACGTGCCTCTTTTTGTGTCGTAACGTTTTATTCATAGCAACGTTTCCCCTTAGATCTCTGTTAATAATTATTTCCTTTTATTTGGTCGGATGTGGTCACAGTATTTCTGAATCCAAGAAATCAAATAAAATCTTCTGTTTGTTAATATTAAAACTAGTTCTAAGTGTAAATATAAATTCTATTAAACTTTCAATTTTCTTACCACACGTGGTCCATTTATCTTACAATAATAGTAAAATATAATCAAAATTAAATACGTACAACGAGGCACGTGAGAGGCATGCAAACAAGACCGCTCGACGCGTGCAATAAATACGTACCGATATCTTTCGTGTCATTGATACAATTTATCTCTATTAAATTGCACCGCTCGCAATCACTCCGCAATTAAAACTAATTGAGACGCAAAAGTCGCGACGTCCGACGACGAGAGGTCCGATTGCGTGAAATCGTTACGCGAGCTGGGAGATACGAACGTGCCCGAATTAACAAATAATTTCGTTCCCATTAATCTCGTCGCATAAAACACAATTCATTCCCAACGGTTGACCGTAATCAGATTTTTATGCGCGTTTTACGAGCCCGCGATTGATCCGCACCTGGTCACGTTCGCCCGATTAATCCCTATTTTTCCTCTTCGTACGAAATCGACCGGCGGACACGCACACGTGCCCCGACATGTCCAGAAATCGCGATACCGTCACGAACATTCTCGAATCAAATTCTACGATAATGAATGCAATTACGAGTTAATCTGCCGTGCACGGTATCAAGAGATCGCGAACATTAACCGACGACTTTCGCTCGTGTCCGACCGGTTCCCTTTGATTTTATCCGCGAACCGAGCCACAACCGCTTTTGAAAAAATATGGCCACGGGTCGACATGAATCTTGACTGATTTGGCGATCCGCATGCCGCGCGCAAACGAAAGTTTTCTTGGTCTATATAGCAACCGATTCTTGCGCGATCGGGCCTCGCGCGAATCGGGACCCCTAAAGACTCGCTCAACACATTGGCGTCGGATGACGGACTTGAGCGAATCTTACTCGCAATTTGGTCGCGATGGTGGTGTATTAATTCAATCTAGGCTTCGTCAGTAGCAACCTCAATTTGCTGACTTTGTGCAGTTATCGTAGAGTTCGTATATTCTCCGATGTTTTGATGATTTTAATCAGAAAAATGTCAGGAATATCATTGTAAGAGTTTTACAACAAAAAAGTTGATGATAAACAAGCTTCACCTTTGTATTAAATGGTCTCACCGAATAATCCAATCCCAGATCATGTTTACACTGCTCGGTGATCGAATTCTGCGACCCCTCAAGGGGTATGCCCCCCAGTGGTGGGGCTGGTTTCTGTGCATTTATCGTAGAAAAGTTTGAAATTCGCAGAAACGACGTTTCCGTTCTCCCTAATGTTAAAAATCTATAAATTAAAAATATTACAAGAGGTTTTTTTTCCAACGCAACGATCGAAAGAGGAGATGCGAAATGTTCTCGTACCCATGTCAAGTGGGTCTGCGGAGCCGTCGACGCCAATGTGTTAAGATAGGAGCGCAGTCGTTAATTTCTTGTCACGTTGAGTAGCTCGGGTCGTGCGTGCTTTAAAACACCTTCGAGTACGGCACAATCTGCTCCTCTCGGCGGAAATCGAGGACACGCATGTGTTAATTTAATACGTTCGGCTGGTAATCAATACACGTCCCAGTGAGGAGATTAAAGATTTCAAACGGACGATTACTTGCTCTCGTATTCAATTCCGTTTATTCGAGTACCTGACACGGAGTGTTGCGATTGGGTGAAAAACAACCGTTGCGAATCAGAGATGAGAAAATTCTCGTTTGAATCGTAGGTGACAAATAGAAACACTCTTTAGTGAATTATTTATATGTTTATTCGATCAGATAGGTAAGCAGAGTCCCATTCATTAATGTGTGAATAATATCGTCTTCGATCCAGACGGCAACTAACGAGTAGAAACAAATAGAGTTCATTCCAAAATTTAGCATCGAATGTTAAAACCCGTTCGCTTTAACAATTCCTGCGACATACACCTCACCGTTAGATTTCTGCACCATTCAGAAGCAATTCATCACCGCGCTCGGCCACGTCACAAAGCATTTATAAAACACGGCCAGTGTCGGATTTACGTTTGTAGAGGCCCGGGACTATTCATTTACATTTAATAAAATAGTTTTTTCTATACTTTATGTCTGCAAATTCCATCATTAAATCGTTAAAATCTAAAGATCTTAATAAATCATTTTCCATAAATGAAGAGGCCAGAGAGGATGATCTCTCATTTAACATTGTACATCGATGTACATATATGTGTGTAGTTGTTTGAACATATTCAAATTCTTCGAGAATCGAATCGAGAATCGGCGAATTCTTGTACATGGCCAACAAATGTTTTCACTGAAAAGTTTTCATAGAATTTTACCGATAAAAATATGAGCCCCCTTAGCCCTACGGGAAATCCGGCACTGAGCACAGCGCCAGAAATCCGAGCTCCCCGTCGACTGTTCAAAAGAACTCAGCAAAATGCGGAGAAAGAGCCGCAAGAAAAAAAGAGAAATCGTAGGTGCCGTGCGTAAAACGCGGCGCGCTAAAGAAGTCCGAGGCCGCGTCACCAGGCGAAGATCGGCAGGGACCATTTATCACCGGTGGCATCATCCATCTCTCGCAGCTGGAAATCTCTATTTGCATCCGCGGCTTATCTGGCGTCAGCCAGTGCCAAGTCGTCGACGACGACCGCGACGAAGAGTCCGCGAATCACGACTCACCCGCCTCGCCACATAACGAATCGTTTGGAAATTAACGGTCCCCCGTGGCCATCGGCCGGGCAATGGCGATGCGTTAATACGGGGGACTTTCCTTTCTCGTTAAACTTTGATTTAAGCGTCCCGCCAGCCCGTTATGGACGATCCTGCATCTCGAATCGCAACCTGTCCCTCGGCAGCCTCGATATCTTGACGAGGGCGAATTCGTGATCTCGTTTTCCACGATAGAACAGAGAACTTAAGGAGAGATTACCGTTCGTGGCGATGAAAAATTCAATTTTCTTTTACATAATTTGCATCCTTAGACTGTTTAGAGCATGTAGGTAAAAGGATATTTTGAAGACTTGCTTTGTCACCGCCATTTTTTACCAAAATTGTAACGCAACAATTTTTGTTTATACTTCGATACGCGTTAAACGAACCCTATAAAAAGAAATCCTATTCCTTCTGCGATACTCTCGAAATTAATTATCAAAGTTAGGTCTTGTTTTCAGCCTCTTGGTGTTACCCCTTAGGACAAGTGATAAATCGTTACTTTATTTACCCGAGATCCTTGTCGAGATTTTTTTCTATCGTTTAGTGTCACGCAAAGTCAGGCATGTGCAACCGTTTCCATCGGTAGCAGGCTTTCGATCGCAGATTAATCGGACGCACTCGGTCGGAGATTAATTCTGGAATTAAGGGCGCAGCGGGGTGCGCGCCACGGGATGAGATATAAATTACCACCGAAATTGCGCCAGATGGTAATGAGCACCGAGCTGAAACGCAGACACGCGGTTTCGCCACTGTTCGTCAACGGCGCCAAATCGATGGCTGTAAAATCGTATTTCACGTGCGTGCAAAATTTCAAAAGTCGGCGTCGTCGAGACGAAATGGGACACTTAAAATTTACCGCGCGCCCCACAGGTGGGCCAAATAGCGTGGTATAATTTAGCTTAATGAGGGGTTCCATGAAGTCAAAGTCGTGCACGTGATGAGAAAACGCAGAGGGTGGCGGAGAAGACTATTTACTATTCGAAGGGATCGATTTACAAGCGTCCCTTATATTTATGTATCGTCGACGTTTCGGTTAATTTATCGTAGCTCTTCATTTCTTACAAAGAAACTCTGTATCTATGCATGATAAATTATGTACCATCCATCGAAATTGATTTTCAACTTCCACTACGATTCTAACATAATTTACTAGCTCCCCTGTATAAGTACATTTTTTTTATAATATCACTTAACGAAGTCTAAGGGATGACAATAGTTATCAGCAATAAAGAATAACAATGAATTTTTGCAAACGGATTATGCATCAAATATGAA
The DNA here is from genome assembly GCF_026283585.1 of Hylaeus volcanicus. NCBI lineage: Eukaryota > Metazoa > Arthropoda > Insecta > Hymenoptera > Colletidae > Hylaeus > Hylaeus volcanicus. The sequence goes on along the minus strand of NC_071981.1, from coordinate 2,788,690 downwards.
ACTTCACAGACAATTGTAGCGGTTGGTTGTACGACACGTCGTACGATGAGTTGTACAACAGATCGTATCGTGTATGTGTCGTTTATCAATTCCCTCGTCTTGCAACACAAGAAGCTTGACAGAATCATCATCTACTCATGATTACATCTTTCCTAATCATCCTTGTTAGTTCTCGTAAGCGAGTTATGTAGATATGTAGCACGATTTAACGTAATAGTATACGTCTATATAGTCTTGCATTCGCAAGAGGTAAAAAGTAGCATAAAAGATCGAGGACGAGTAAAAAATTGGCTCCAATCGCGATATTACAATATCCAAGGATGGAGCTATGAACGAGCTCCGGGATACTTTCGGAATAATTCCACATAATTCTCACGACGCTTCACGATCCATCGTGAAAAGGCTCGTCTTACCTAATTGCGATAATTAGGCCCCATTATCTCGTTGATTGCGCGTGATCTGACCTAACGGATACGCCGTGGACGTTAACCGGCCGGTTAACGTTTCTGAACGAATCGAGGCTAGCGGAGCTTCCGGTTTTTGCTATGCCCGCATCCAATCGCCGTGAAAATTCCCGTTTTTCATCTCGCCGACAGACGGCCGCTTCGGCATTGGCTGTCCCCGGCGATCAGACGTCGTGGAATTCCTCGAGCGCGTTTATGAGATCCTGTTAGACGCGCGACACGAGTCCTGTTCGCTCCAGGATGCGAAGGAAAGTCGGTGCGCAACTGTTCATCCGGCAATTAACTGACCCGTTGCTCTTAATGTTTCACTTTGATACCGATTGCCGTAGCTTTAGGTTCGGTACATCGATATCGGAAACAGGAAACAGCACTTGGTATTAGTCAATTAAAGATCGACGGAAAACAGTATTTCATTATAAATTTCGACGTGTCGATACAAACTGATATGCCCGTGGTAAAACTAGGGCCTTTTATGGATTTCGGAAACTGGATTGTTAGATTTAATTTTCGTGTACTCTTTTAGTTTTGAATTTTGGCGCCCCGCGGTTGTGGCGATCACGGTATGTACCGATTTCGAATATCGACTATAAGTTCAAGTTCTGAATTCTACTTTATCTCGATCAGAATTTTTCCTATCTCCGTCTCGGACAACTAATTGCTTTATTTTCCCGCAAATCGATCAGAAATTCGCCATCTCGGTGCCAGATAAAATGACTGGGACGACGTCGCTATCGCGCGATCGCGATCCTAACGCGATTAGTGTCGACGGTGCAGCTGAGGCGGTATCGATTATTCTATAAAACGATGACGGATTTACTCGGAAAGCCAAGGCGCTTATCTCTTCGTCTAGCTCTGGGACATAGGGCTGAGGTATGAAACAGACCATCGTCTTCGCCGATAAATGATTAAGTCGGATTATCCAGCGCTCGTTGGGTCTCCTCGCGATCGATTTATCGGTATCTATCGAGGTATCGCGTACTTTCCGCGTACTTCATATTGCGTCAATTGAGATTTCTGCTCTTTGTTGATAAAGCCACTCGAGATATAATAAGATCAATGGATCCCACTAGGTGTCTGTAGTATCGCTGTTATCAGCATTTTGCGAAATATCCTTACTTTTGCTCTGTTAACACTTTGACGTCCGCTCACGCATGTGTGATGCTACTGTCAAAAATGATTGGTCAGTGGTACACTCTCTGTGTGACGAATGTAAACAAGTGTGGATATCGTTATTGGCTTCGTATGTCCTCCCTACGTCTTTGATTTTAAACAATCATTCTTTTATCGTCTGATTTCAATTTCAGATTTTTTAAATTAACACTATGCCTTCTGGCACATGTTGAATAATTTCATGAATTTACATAAAGTTTTTTCGAATTAATTCTTAAAAAGTTAAACTGCCAACAGGTACTTGAATTTTTCTACTTTTTCGATCCTGCACCGTGATCATCCCTCTTAATTGAACAGACTTGCCCCCCTAGTTAGCACGGGTAATGAAGGTTCCACTATACCAGTACCGTACCAATTGATGAGATCATCTTTCGGCAAACGAAAAGATCCGGTTTCGCATCCCCTGTCTACCGAGCCAGACCAGTTCTTCCTCTCTCTAGCAATTACGAAACGATCTACTTCGTCTTGTCCAATTATGATTTTTCAGGGTGGGTGTAGAATCCGGAATCCGATAACCTCTTAATCACAGAACTATCGCGAATCGCGGCGTCCCATCGCATTGACAAAAAGGCAAGCGCATTCGTTGCCTCTTTGCGTACGCCTTCCGAGATAATCGCCGACACGTTTTTATCTCTACACGGCCGTGCTAATTTGATAGTCCCCGAAATATTCCAGCAATTATTCGACTGGCTACACAAGTCCCTTCCTGGGAGGGCCAGCCCGAACCTTTCCGCGCACCTCTTTCGTTAATTACGTTCCAGGACCTCTGTCATGTTCCGATAATACCATCGAATACCGACAAGTTTTAGAGCTCGATTCGTTACTTCCTCCTGCCATCTTGAAAAACTCGACGCGACTCGACGCTAATAACTCAGCTTCGACGCAAAACCAGGGCCTGGCGAATTTTAATTGCATATTTAATTGAATTCCAGTCATTTAATTTTTGCATTAACGTTCCACATTTTCGTTTTGAGGGGTGGTGTCACCTGGAACCGAAGCTTCTCGAATTATTGTTTAATTTAATTGAATTCTAGTCATTTAAGGGGTCGTACGCAGTCACGAGGCCAAAAGAAGCATGATTTTTGTGTGATGTTTTATTTCAAACATCCAAAGATATTTTAGAGAATACATCATAATTTTTATAATAAATATAATCGACAATTTTCGGAGCCCAAGAAAAAGCGTTTTGGTAAAATAAGAAAAAGACAAAGTTTTACCTGATATATTAAATTATCCAGTCCCTAACGGATCGGTTTTAAGAAATATTGATTCGTAACAAAATGGCAGACGTCTTACGAAAAAATTGTCACCTGTAAAGCTCCTCAAATAAATGTTTGAAATTTTACATTCATTCGGAGTTTGCACTATTCTCGTTGCATAGCCAGATTGATCTAATTCGTTGTCCTAGTCTCCCTCAGCGAACGTGGATAAGTGAGTGTTCCTGTGTACTCTGGCCAGAGAGCTGGTTCGCTGACACTGTCCTGGATGGAGGGGCGGAAGAGGGTTACGTTAATTATTTCAGGCTCGATTGCAATTACTCATACCGGGCTGGTCGTTAAAACGTGATCCGCAGGTCGTGAAGGAGTCCCGGGGCTCGTTAGCTGCCAGGGAAAATATTTCGATACGGTCTCCTTCTCTCTGTACATCTGAAGTATTGTACTCGGTGCATTACTCTGAGCGATCGGTCCTGGTTTTGTTTCGTCGTTAAGGCCTTATTTCTGCGGAACCGACTGCGCGCGCTTTTGTTGATTAATTTCGCGGGCCAGGTGATACCGCGGCCCCTCGGCCCGGCTCGGTATTTAATTAAAAGAAAGTTGATAGCTGAAGGGAGGTCGCGATGAGATTTGCTGCGCGGCGAGACGTCGTGTCGCGGCGCGATTAATCATCGACTGAGAGGGACAAAAACAATACTTTCTGCGTCTGTCACGTCGTCGTGTGCACTGATGCAACTTCTTCTTATTTTAGACCGTGGATAGATTGCTCGGTTAGATTGTTCGGTGTGCTACTTTCAATGTTTACTTCTTACGTGGAACGAAAGAATCAATCTTTTCTTTTATCTGGATTTTATTTATTTATTTATATTTTACGTTTCTATGTTAGGTCCTCGAGGTAATTTATGATATTTTGCACACGTTTCTGGAAAATTTGTGCTGTTTCCGGGTTTAACCCTTTGTTTACTGAATTTCTCAAAAGTTTTTCAAATACAGCCGTCCATCTTGATCTTATATCACCTTCTAGAGTTGTCTCTAACGAGCTTCCAAAAGAAAGAAATACAACAATCAAAAACGAACTTTACAAAAGTGGACTTGAAAGTCCCAACTTATAAGTCCCGCCAGGTAATAAAGAGTCAAATTGTATTTCATTTTTTGTGGCTCGAGTCTTCTGCATTCGTCCAGTAGGTGGTCAATTTTAATTCCTTATTACAGAGATCGCAGTGGGGAGGATCCGTTTTCTTCAATTTCGAGCAAAACCCTCTCCTTCTCTACGACTAGGCACACCGAGGCGATGATAATTATTTTTCTCCGCGCTTCACCTACAACCCGGGCCCGTTAATTAATAATCCAAACAGTGTTTAAGGTTTCATCGAGATAAATTCTCCTCGGACCGTTCCGCTGTGCTATCAGATTGATTTCCGTCTGCGAACGGTTAATGTAGGTAGACGTAGGTCGGATAGTAATCTGAAAAGTCGGGTAGAAACGAAGGACGGCCGCCCCCGTGACGGGATTGTCCTATCACGGGATCGACGATCATTATTCAGGGGTTCAATTAAAGACTCGCTAGACCTCTAATTCGGCTGGCGCCGTGAGATTATCCTGATACCTTTCGTATCGATTGCTCTCAGGTGGGCCTGCTGGTCTATAGCGTGGGTATCCTGACACAGGGGCGGATCGATAGGAAATCTATCGATTCGATATCTTTGAATTACCTGGCCATTGCGATTCGAGATAATTAAACGAAAAGTATGTAACGCGGAACCAAGACGTTCACCGGGATCTCTATTCGCAGAGAAGACTTGTTAACTGGAACAAAAATGAGTCTTTACGATAAGGTAGGCATCGTAACACTTAGCTCTGATGAATTGTGTAGATATACTACGGGTGGTCTGCGGGGTTCGCCTAATAAATATGCAACCGTGGCTCCCTTGATTCTAGATTAACTTACCGCGAAACGACGATGTGCAACATTTACGCGAAGGATGATGTACGTAAATTGTAACCTACTAAGATTAAAGTACTCTGCCTTTCGTCTCGACGTATATTTATCTCGACGACTGCAACTATTACTCTCGTGAAATAAAGATGCGTTATTACTAGAATTATCTCCAGAACGCAAATAATAATTATAGCGTATTAGATAGGCGATATGATAGGATCTGAGTAATCAGCGTGGCTAGCGATCAGTTTTACCTTGATACAAGACGGAAACTCGAATTTCGTTTACTCCCCTGGATCCAAATCTCAAATTAAATACAAATTCATCATCCGCAGCTCGTGTATTCCGCAATTACATGTCCGGAGCACGTGTTCTGTTAAGTGAAATCCCTTGACGAGTACGCAAAGTTCAAAGGAGATAGAAAGCAGAATGCATTAACCGCGAAGACGGAGCAGCATGTCCACGTGACTGTATTAATCGCGAGTCGACGTAGAAAAATATTAGCTGTCGAGTACAGTGGGTCAATCCGCCCCTGACAGTGCATCAGCGGTCGCGCGAGGCAGAGGAGAGCGTGGGCGCACCTCGTTGTATCGATCTCGGATCCTTCGACGAGCGTTTCAGACCGTGATACACTGGGTGGTCCATCGAGGGCACATAACAATGAATCATATCTCGAGGAAAAGGATTTCGGTGTGACACGGTACCGACCGCATGCCCGGAGTGCTTCGTGCGCGGCCCAGGCGAACAGGGAACGAGCACAACCGGAACCACGGTCTCCCCCTTCTGCTATCCTTTTACGACTCGGGATAAACGAGCCAACGATCCAGATAACGAACTGCCCGAACGCTGAAACAAAGGATTTGGAAATTTCTGTCGTTCCGTTTGTTCGACTTTCGTACCTCTCCTTCCGAGTTACAGCTTGCTTCCATTACTGGTAGTAGTCCAGATGCGGTTGAGTTTCTCTGTGTAACTTTTTGCTGCAGGTTTGTTTGCTTATTTGTGTTTATTTTTCCATTGGTTTATTTTGCAAGACAGGATTGCGTGGGTAAATACAAGATGACTATCTCCACCACTAGGAGGATTCCCACTTGACACTCGAGCGAATAGCGTAATATGATCCTAATCGACTGTGATACATACAGTATCATTCAGTGTTCGGTTAAATATTAATAACAATTACGGTTCAGAATAAGTATCCATGTCCTCGTAAAATGTCCTCGTGAAAATCGTACAATATAAAATTCTTGCCTACCAGAATAGAATCAATCACTGGATTCGTAAAGCGAATTCGTTTCATCCCTCAAAGTCGACCGACCGGAATTCCTCCAGCAGGAATTCGACTGGGTTGACGGATGGAAACGACTTTCACGAGAATTCCGTACAAGGTACAGCAATTTGCAGTCAAGATTCATCGACCGCGTGGGAAACATAACGACTACAACGCCAGGATTACGAAAAGACAGTTGTCGAATATTGTTCCGAGTAAATCGGATTCAAGGAACGCGTTCATTAGAGAATACCGACGAAGCGGTTAACTGGCGCATTTTGTTTTTCGATAAAGTACAAATGATACGGAATGCAGCCAATGTTTTTGTTATAAATGAAAGTACGTACGATTACATTCGGACATGGAATACATCGCGTCGTGTTATTAAAAATCAAAAGGCTGTCTACACGAAATTCCCGAGTACGATCGTTCCCTATGAAGTCGAGAGCCGAAGCAGCAGCCATAGACGGCAATTATCAGCCGACACGGAAGCACTCATACATGCCTCTCGAGCGTACGATTCCCTCGCCACGAGCAACACACCTAATTAAATTAGGCGCTCGCTGATAGATTTCAATCAGGCTCCTCCGTACCTACCGCCAGCGAGCTGAGCTCGTTTAAGCGTAAGCGTACAGGGGGTTTTCGATCTACACGCCCCTAAAATTTAACGAGCTACCGTGCGTCCACTTCCAGGCTCCCGCATGTCATCCCGTCTCCTTCCTCTCCGTGCAATTAATTAGCCAGGCTTTCCTCGTTCTACTCTTCTCTATCTTCCCTCCGCCAATGATTCTTTCGCTCGCCCCCTTCTGGTCCCCGTGTAATTTAATCTAGCCGGAATCAGGGTGCTGCGGGTCCACGCCCGAGGGGTTGGCGATGGGAGAACCCGGTGCTCCCTCGGACGTAACCGTTTCCGTGGGAGGAATGTAATTTTGTTTTCGGCGGACGTCGCGTTGCTCGGCCTCGCTCGCAATTTGGCAACTTAGGAAATTGCGGTTCGCGGTTCGTTACGTCGAGGAAAGGATGAAACTGCGACTATGGAAATGTACTAAACGGACCGTTTCATGCGGTACGGTTTCGGCCTAAAATGAATTTTCTTCCCATTTTAGGGCCTCGCTATCTGTTGAATTCTTCTGGCACTAAATCTTGCTATGAATCCTGGATCAGTGGTATTTCTTTCATACATTAGTAGACTTTGAATTATTTATAAAAGCAGGAATATTGAAGTTCGTATTATATACAGTCAATCCCATAAATATTCGCACCTTCTATGTCTATTGAAGAATAAACATACACTTGGAAATATAAAATCTACCATTTAATTTAAACAAATTTTTTCGATAGACATAGAGGGTATATTTCTGGGACTGTATGAACATAGGAATAATTAAGTTGAACAATGCCCGCGTTTAATGTATTACTCGCAAAAAATCATCACGTCTATAAACATTTTAATTCACATTCCATTGGATATCTTAATTACAAGTGGACCGAGACACACAATTTAAACGTCGCTTAATATAATCTCGAAACTGTACACATGATCCGAGTCCAAAGGAGGATTGTCATTTATCGATGGGACTTCGTCTCGTTGGAACGATTTTTCTCCGCGTCGGGATTAATCGGATATAAAAATAAAAAAAGAACTTGCAGGCGGCGAAGTGTCATTACGCGTTAAATGAAATTTGTTTTTGCGAGACGAACCGCAGCCGTTTTTTGATGAGTTGCAGCTATCCGCGGGACACTTTGCCGTGGCAAAGTTAATCCACCTGACGACTCGTGCTAACTAATTCATGCCAGTTTTTTGCGAACTTTCGCCCTGGAATTACCTCTCTCGCGCGGGCGCGCGCGCGGTGCCCGTGAATTTTTGTTTCGTCATTTCGTGAGTTTTATTCGACGGGCGAAAGCTGGCAAACGTTGAATCGCAATTACCGGGAGAAACCTCCCTCGTTTTGCTCCGAATTACACACCGCGGATGAATACGTGAAACCCTATTCAAAGTTTTTAAATTACCGCTTAATCATTCGGGAAACGTCCACGCAAAAAATTCCCTCGGAGAAGTTCCGATGGCTGCCGATGTAATTAAGCAACCAAATACCAATACCTGAGTATAATTTTCACGTAACTATGCGTTATAAAAATTTGCGGATTTCACGACAGGCGTAAGAATCAGGTGATTGAAAATCGATGCAGGAAAGGGACATGCGAAATCATTTTTGCGATTTATTTTATTATTCTGACATCTTTATTATCAAGCGTTACGTCAGTGTGACATTTTTCAGGTATGCACCGATACTATTTGTAAATGATTTTCAATCATAAAAAATTGTATAAGAATGTACACGAGAAGTGTTGTAATTAGAAATTTGCAAGGAAGCCCGATGAACAAGTCGAAATGAAGTTCTTGCCAGAAGAGAACCAGCGAGTAAACAAATTCTCCATTAACGCCAGTGTCCGAAGATGAAACGCAAAGTCCATTAGCGACGGAGTATTTCAACTTCCGGCAGATATCGAGCACTAATTAAAGCACGGACCCCGAGCGAGGAAGGTCCTGTCGAGAAGGATCGCCATCGGAGGCGTAAAACTCGTGGAACGGCATTGTGCAGGGGCGTTTAGGGCAGTGTGAACCTCTCAAAGGATTGGCGAGTCCTGGCGGCGTCCTTCAGATCCCACCGATCCTGGATAACGCTGCCAAAGGAATTAAGAACCCGTAAAATGGTGCAACAGGCAATAAATGCCTTTTCGCCAGCTGCCTGCTGCAACCTTTAGACCCCTTCCCCCTGTCGCTTCTCTCTCGTGCTTCCCTCTCCTGTCAAGCCCTCCGTACCTTTCTTATCCGGGATTTAAGAACTGCATTTACCTGCGTTACATCACCGTAACTTTCATCGTTTTCGAGTACGCACGCGAGGCCCGCGGGAATAAAGCAAACAGGAACCGTTCAAAAGAACGCCCCTGGATAATTGGAAGCGGCGATCGTTGCCGCATACTGGAAGAAAAGAATGCTTCTTGGTCAGATTTCCGAACGGGAACAACGACGCAACCGTTTCCTGGAGGACGATGCGACGGAGGTTCGCGTTTTAAATTGCATCGCTGTGATATCGCTCGACGAGAGTGAGTGAGAGTATCGCTGGGTAGGAGTTACAGCCTTTCGGACTGAGACCATTTTCTCAGCATTATTTACTCCTTGCTGTTACGTGAGTTTATTTAATATTAGATGGAAATAACATGTATGCATCCATTACAAGGTGGAAAGCTTGTGGAAGAAAATGGTACCTATGCAATTCAATAAATATTTATCGAAGTTCAAACGTGTCTTTGAATTTTTCTCAAAAATTGCCACGAAATTTTTGGACAACCCAATATTTACTCGAACCAGAATTTTCAGTCTCTACGTCTCCGTGGGTTGCAAGTAAACTAAAGTCACCTCCTGGAAATTGTTTCTCCCAAAGATTGCTAAAAAGCACGTCCAGTTTCCATGCCAGTCGCATACAGTCCGACCATTCCCTCTATTTTTCAGCGGGACAGAAACGCAACGACCGCTTTTTAGCCGCGCAGGCTAGCGAGGGTGCACGATCGATAATCGTTTAGTCGAACCAGAAGGTAACCGGCGATTCAGGAGAATTATGATCGGACGGAGACGACAAGAAACACCAGCACGTTCTGAAAGAGAATTCTGAATGTCGAAGACCGGTCAGCCGGGATTTACGCGCGGAAATTACCAGTCCGAGTACTTGCAGGGACGATAACGAGGCCCGCAGAACGCACTTATTATCGGTGCTTAATTGTCATCAATTAATCTATCGCGTGGGAAGTCGTTAAAGGTATCGCTAAACGGCCGCCGATATTTATCTCGCGATAAAATAACGAACCGAGCCGTTAAAAAGTGTCCCCCTTTGCCGCGAAACTTGTTTTACAAGCTGGTGGTTTCGAAACATGACATCGAAGGCAGAAATAAATACGTGGCTAAATGGTTGGACACCCCCTACATTGTGGTGTGTGTGTGTGTGTGTGTGTGTGTGTGTGTGTGTGTGTGTGTGTG
>NC_071981.1:2772025-2778590 GCF_026283585.1 Hylaeus volcanicus | reverse complement strand
TGTGTGTGTGTGTGTGTGTGTGTGTGTGTGTGTGTGTGTGTGTGTGTCATCGATAAGCCATCGATTTAAAAGAATCCTTTTGAAAATGAAAAAGAATACGATTTTATTAATGAAATATAATCAAATATGCGAAAACGTTTCCGGCCGTGAACTGTACAAACCGAACAATGAACCGGAAAAATTCAGACGCTTAATTAACATCTTAATCTGATAAAGATTTTGCACCTGCTCTCGATAAATTGAATTAAAACGCAACTTCCATTTAGAACTGTATCGTTCGATACGCAAAATAATGTATCCGTGACATTATCTGCTTACTTTTGCTGTGGAATAATATCCAGTTAGCAAGACCGAAATTGTGTTATTTTATTTTGCAGTAGCTTCGCGAGATACTAAACGCCGAAAGGGATCCTATCACTTTCGTAAATTATGCGCGTCCGGAGACAGTGTTGGTTTCATTATTGTTTCTGGTGGCGATCGTTAGCGCGGTATCGCCGAGAGATCGTCCTCGTTTTCCGCGAACTTGTTTCACGGATCGTCGCATAATTTAAAGAAACGGGCGCGTGCCTTCTGCCTTGATGAGGCGGAACGAGACGGAACGTGGAAACGAATTACGGTAATGTTCCTATGCCCGTCACTCTCCTCGGGACCGATGATTGCTTTTTAGTTATGCACGGCGACGATCCATTTGCACGAATCGACCGAATCGTGGGCTTCTGAATGCGATCGTCGACGTTTGCCGACTCTTTCGGAACTCGAGACGCGATTGGTCGCGTGTCGGACGACTCGCCTTCAGCAGTTTCCAGAACTGGTGGACATTATATCGCGACGAGAATATGAGCTGAACTGTGGCGGGAATACGAAGACGAGAATCGAGAGATTCCTATCTCTTTGACACGTTGACGCCGCGCCGCGGTTTTTCAGTGTCCTAGCGTGAAGCATGGTTATTTCTCAAACTTCCGTTATGGAAATGAAGAGTGTACTAGTTACGTAATAGTTATTCAATTGTGGGTCTCCATATGCAGCAACCTCCACGTGGTGAGACCTGGGCCCAGATAGTATTTGTACTACGTGATTGCTAATGATATCACCAGCGGTAACATTATCGATTACGTGCCAAATAATATCAGCCGATGGCTGCATTTCGCGGTAGCACTTCCTTCTTGTAGCTCGAATACACGCTTTGTGTTCACTCTATCAGCACGCGTTATCTCGGAAACAATGAATTCGTTTATATCGCCACCTTCGAACCTAGATCGAAAGTCCTTTCGCTAACAAGGTTCTCTAGACACTCCCTTTCGACCAAGACAATCGAGTGCCAAGTGTTGGGAATTATTCTCGACAACCCCGTAGATTACGTTACAAATGTACCCGCGTTTCCTTGAAAAATTGCACGAGATGCAGTCACTACCATCTAGCCGCAAGGCTTCTCCATCCTCCCGCGAGCAACGGTCTCAATCAAGCTGACGCGTTCACAATACTCCGTGCCACTTCCGGCAGCCGCTCGCCGCGGGAACTTTGTCCCGCTATCAGCGAGTTACCTCTATATCAGCCGCGCGAGGCGGTCGATCGGCGCGAATCCGGTAGGGTCCATTCCGACGATTTGACACAGTTTCGCTCTCGAAGACAGCTTAAAAGACACCGCGTGAGTTACGATCGCCGTCGGCGGTTATCCGGCGCAGCTGGCACAATAAAATTGAAATCGTATTGTGCGCGGCGTTGCTCCGGAGGCGCAGCAATCAACGTTACTTTTATCGTTCAGAGAAACGCGCGCCGACCGGGGCGACGATGCCTTGGCCACTGCCGATTCTGACCCCGTGACTTTATCTCGCTCGAGGCACTTTTTAAATTGCGTAACCTCGTTTCTTCGTTGTCCGATCCGGGGATAATTAATGGCCTCGCGAGTACCTTGCACTCGAAATAAAGTCGTAGAAGCGGGCGTGTGTCGTTGAACCGCGCGGAAATCGTGACGCTGATTACTGCTATCTCTGGAAGGTTAATTGCGAGGGCCAAACGAGCGATTCGATGTGCTTTATCTGCGGTGTCGCCTTCCGGTTCTTTTTTTCGTTCGTGTTACCTTTCGCGACGGTATCGATAAGACGGTGGTTCTTGCTCTTGTGTTCTTCTTGTTTCTGTGACTTTGTACGGCAACTCCTCTTTCTATACATCGTTGCAATCTTTCACAAAATATTTATAATATTGTGCGTTAGCTACTTACATTGGTCTTATCTCTTGTACTATAGGACAGATAATACTAGTCATCAAGAGGTATATAAAAATTATCTTAAAAATCGGTGAGTGACACACTCCGATTTTGATGAAATTTATTTTACTTCAACTCGGAAATCATAAGAGATATCGAAAAACTCATACACACAAAACTAAATGGTTTTTAACATTGTATAACATCGTAGTAAAAAATTAAAAAAAAAATTATTTTGACTGATATTCCCCCTACCATAAATCTTTTCGCCATCCGCTATATAAAAATTGTGCTCGCAATTTTGTGCTCGCTTTCATACTGAACAACTTTCGTCTAACCAATTTTGTTCTATCTATTACCAAATTCGAGTTAATGTGCATGTAATTACGTAGCCTGTAGCGTGTGCCGGATTGACCAGAAATTTCGATCAGAATTCTCGACTAAAATTTGAAAAAATCATAACTTTTGTTTGGGTGAACGGATTTCAATGATCAAACCGAGAAAATGCGCGTCTGTGCATGAAGAATCTGTACAAAATATGAAACAATCGAAACAGTCGATTGTTTAGTTCTTTTCGACGGAAAAATATGTAAAAAGCATCCAAATCTTAACAAATTCGTAGTTCTCTTAATAATGAACATTTTGGATTGAAACTTTTTTTCGTTATAGATCTTATGGAACCCTACAAAAAACATATACCAAGTTTTTTTCTAAAGTGAAAATCCAATTTTTTAAAAATGAAAGAAAGTTTTTTATAAGATTTCGCAAGGTGTTCCCCTATCGATTTTGCTCGAAATCTGAAATTGTCTATAAAAATTATTTTTCACATCCTCGGCCAAAATGAAGCATATTTTGTTAAATAACATATAGGACGAACTTCTATTATTTATGAGAAAGAAATTCGTACATTGAGATGCTAGATTATAAATGTTTACATACGCCTATCTTCATTAATCACGTTCGCAGCCAGACTTCTTCCGCAAACTCGACTCGTTACTCGTCCAGGACTTAGTACCTTTATCCGGTACACGTCCGTACAGCAAGTCCCGATAGCCAAGGATGGACTATATAATTAGCCAGAACTACTCGAACATGAATTTCCTCCATCGCGAGCGCGATCTAGTTCGCGTCGTCGAATGTAACGATAATTGACTCGTCGAGTGACGGAATGACCAGGCGGTATCGAGAACACGCATTTCTGTGCTGGCGTAACGGTGGACCGATACGTTTATCGCGAAAAGAGCCATAATTCATCGAAGGGGACGGCCAGCGCGAGTGGTACAAGCGAAATAACGTTTATCGGCGAGAGTCGCGCACATCCCTGCAGCGATTTCGCCGCTTCAAATCGTCGGGGACGTTTAATATCCATCCGCGGGGTTACACCAGCTGGCCTCTTGTAATGACCACGTTACACAAACGGAATGCAATAATGCATATCGCATTGCGAAACGCGGCGTGTCTGTTCCTCGCGTCGAAACGAGAACGCGTTCGTTGGAAAACAAATTTAAATTCTGAGAATATTCATAGATCGTTCTATTATCGGAATTCTTCGCGCGATCGAGCCCAGTCTCGAAAAGCAGAAAATTCTCTTTAAAACGCGACGTCGACCTTCGACGCGCATTTACCTAGAAAAAAAGCATCGGCTTCCCGTTTAATGACCCTCTCGAAACCATGAAATTTTGATCGCATCCTTAACACATCCTACAACGGATAATTTACAGGCTGTCCAAGGCAAGCAGGTGCCGCATCTTGTGTACACAAGGCGACTTTTATTTCGGACAATTTTCTCTTTGCGACTTATTAATACTCTGAAATGCAAATAATATAGGGGTGTCTCGTCATCGTTCAAAAGACTCGATCCCGATCACGATCCGAAGCGAGCCACTCCTGTCAAATGTCCCTGGGAGATCCCGTGTCGTTCGATGATAATTGCTCTCCCTCTGTTAATGGCGCCCGGCGCGATCCAAGGTTTTATCGGTTGTTTGGTAGGTGGACGGCTACCGTTCGCGTCGAATGACTTCCGTTGTGCTATTCCTCCGGCGATTAGCCGTCGAATCGCCGCGGCGATTTTCGATACAAAGAACGCGAGACGACCGCGGCTCTGGCTGCTGCAAATTGCCCCGTAAGACGCGAAACGAGCGGCTGTAACGCCGCCGCAGAAAAATTGGTCCTGGAGTCGCCCAGGAGCGGATCCCCGCGATCGCAGCCTGTACTTTTCGCCTGCTCGTTGCGTGGTCTCTTTCGTGGAACTATTGTCCTCGGCCCCGCCGATAAGTATTTCCTTCTTTTCGACCGAGCGCAATCACGTATGTATGAACGCGGCACGGGCGTGGAGTCGGATACATTAAAACAACGGTGAGGCGCGATGGTACGAACACTCGTGCGAGGAATTCTGATTTCGAAAGAGTTAGGGGAGTTTAGGAATTTTCTTGAACATGCTTTCAAATTAAAACAGGTTAGATTTTAGTATTTAGGATTTAAGCTTTCAGGAATTTTGGGTTCGAAGCCTTTCCATATCTAGTATATCGAATTGCCACGTGTCGTACGACACATCGAGAGATCTAACACTCGCGACATAACCTCACTCGAAAACTCTTCTTTATTCGCTGTCCTTCTCTGCGAGTTCAGTCCCGAGCTTGTCCATTTTATTCTTTAGTTCCTAAATTTGACAAAAGTTCTTCAAATCGAAGCGTTCATCTTGGTCTTCTATCATCTTACAGAATTCTCTCTAACAAACTTCCACAAGAAAAAGAGTTTCTGCTCCTATCAAACAATTGAAAACCCTATGCGCTCGAGGTATTTTTCTATAGAATCAAATCCAGTCCATTTTTATAATAAATTTCTGCAAAATCAGACCCCAAAGATGTCCTACCCCCAGCCTCGCTTCTTCCGACAGTCCTCCATTATAATTTTACAATGATTGGCGTTCAAACTCTCAGTGGCACGACTTCCTGAAAAGTTGACGCAAATCGAAGATGCATCCCGTGAAATTCATTTCACGCAACGGACAACGCCAGGATGGCGTGCGTGCATCGCCCTGAGCCCGTGCACTCTCACGCAACGGTCGATGCAATTAAGCCGAGGGCAGAACGCGATCTCTCGGTTGACGATCGAATAACGACAACAGATGGTATTAATAACTATTGCTCCGTGTACGATAAATCGTTAATACCGGTGTCTGGTATGATTATTCCTTAATTGCGCCCGGGGCTATGAAAAATCATCCCTTTCATCGGAGCCGTTCGGCTTTGAAAGAATCCGTCCTAATAAATTCGCGAGGAAACTAATAGCACCGCGGCGTTTTTGTTCGCGCGGGTTAAGAGACATCGAGCGTTGCAAATGAGAAAGATTCCGCCTCAAGATATGAATTTAAAGGATACCCGAGAAGGTCTCGAGTTTCCAGGGGTACGAACATGGCATTACCATCAGCGAAACGCGAACGTTCGTCGATTATGATGATGAGAAACTGATGGGATTTCGGATGGAACTTTTTCTCCGGCTGCGTTTCCGACATTCCTCTCTGGCCAAATTGTCGCGTTACTTGCAACCTTGCAACGTCGAAGATAAAAAATCCATTACAGTCACACATGGAGTTCTTCGCTCGTTTCTCAGCTCAGTTTCAATCGTAAGAGGATTTCCAAAAGCGAGTTCCGAGGATTTTTAATGAAGCATAAATGGTACGGAGCGTATCCGATTTTTAGACTACCGGCTACTAAAGCCCCTTTCAGAAAATCCTTTATTTCTACCGCGAGAAGTGCGTTCCTCGATACCAGCGGAATATGCAATTTCCGCGACGATGCGCGCGCAATATATGGTAAAACGATATTCTAAAAAACCTTTAAAAGGGACCTCAAAGGCGTCCCCCCTCTCCCCTCCCCGGTAATTTATCCGTCGTAAAGCAACATTGTAACGACCAGGACACGTGCATGGCCGCGCGCACTCCTGTGTAACGGTTAAAAGCAATTAAGCCTCCTTTCATCTCGAAAGGCCGCGGTAGCTCGCGAGGTGCAATTTCGCCCGGTTGGACAAATAATTGACGGTGAACAACGACCGGAGCAAAACGACAGATGACTTCCCAGGAAGTAGGTAGACAAATTGGACGGTGCTCGAGCCTGACAGATAGTGCGTAACGAAACACGAAAATGCTACCCGTTCGAGTTAAGCTCAACAGGGTGATACGAGAACCATCGGTGGCGATGATAAATATTTCAGGGCCATTGTGCGCGCTGCAAATACTGACGTTGGAATTTTAACGAGCTGCACGAACAGGGGAAAACGTCGGCTTAAGCGAGGTGCTGCGTATTAATCAAAACGTTTATACGTCGCGGTGACGCGAAACATGGAATTTTCACGATTTTGGGA
>NC_071981.1:2760454-2772015 GCF_026283585.1 Hylaeus volcanicus | reverse complement strand
TTAATCAAAACGGTTATACGTCGCGGTGACGCGAAACATGGAATTTTTACGATTTTGGAAGAGCAGCCATTCCTGAGTATTAGATCACTCGATACTATTACGATACTATTCATTGCGAGACTATTACGGTCTTCGAAAGTTCGAGTTTAGGCGTCGGTCGCGTCGGTTCGCAGCTCCGACGTTCCAGGAAGTTGCGGGACCGTAAGAAACCCGAACGCCGACGAACTCGTAGTCAAAGGGGTCGCAATTAGACGCGGTTCATCTTCTCGGGCATCGAACGACTGGACATCCGGCCAATAAAGCGTGCTAAAAACAGGAGCCAGAGGCGCCCCTGCTATTACGTGGGAAAAACGTCGAAGCGTGGTCTCGTCTCAAAGGAAGCTTTCGATCCGTGGAAATTCTTGGCTCCTCGAAGAAGGGTTGCAGGTGGTTATTGTTCCAGCGGCGCGATGGTCGGTTATTGTTTTTCAAGGAAGGGAACGCAGCGTTGTAATTGTTGTTGTAAATTAAGCGCGCTGTCGGACTGCGTAATTACGCGGCATTTGTTGAAAGTGGCTTTTAGCCTGGCCGTCTTTTTAGAGGCGGTTCCGCCGGCAGACTTTGAATCCTCGTGATTGCTTCTATTAAATGGAGCGTTAGGAACTGTTGACTTGGTCGGGTTCAGGTGTTTCGGGTCTTGGAATAGTTCGGAGGAGTCGAAATAAGAAAAAGTAGGGCGCAAGGTAGAGTGACTTTTGACCAGTAGAAAAATTCTTCCTTTGGTACTTCAAAAATAATCTCTCTCGTTAGAATTTCATCTTAATGATGATCTCAAGATGTTATCAAACTGTTGAATATGAAGAAAACACTCGGATTTTATTATTTCAGTTCATTGCATCTTTGGCATCAAAATTTTGATAGAGCATTTCGTTCGTAAACACCACAAATTCTTTCACAAGCATTTCTTTCTCCGTAGCATCCTCGCCTTGATCGAAGTGACATTGTAAAGTGTAGCGAATTTTCTCGTTATTTATCTCCATGTTCAAGACGTTATTACTGTTAAATCGTTCATAAACATGAATATCGATTGTTCCAGCGAATGGAATCACTAAAAACTGTGATAAACTGTAATATTTCGTGCAATTCTAGAGTTTGAGTATGCTAGGCAACGTTTCGCAAAGGGTTCATACGAATATCGTATCGCTGGATGGACATAAACGTGAATATCGATTGTTCCAGCAAATGGAATCAATGGAAACTGTGATAAATTATACTGGATTCAAACATGACACGAAGAGGAAGAATTCACGATCGCTAGGACTGTCAGATTACCTAAGATAGCAATTATTCCTCTTGCATAAAGGACTTTGGTTTCACGTGACTTCCACCTGTTTCATCCACTCTAGTCGACGTAATAGTTTCGCGAGCAGGTAGAGAGCGTGGCGTTCCGTAAAAGTTTATGGCGCCTCTCGAGGGTCCGGGAGGGCTCTATTTACATAATGGCCGGCCAAACAAATGTCAGACAGACTCACGCACCCTTTCCAATTATCAGAGCCGCCCGAGACATTCGAAATCCTCTTACGGAGCTACCCGTCCTGGGGTGGCCAGCCAACAGATAAGCTAAAAGCAGAGAGGAGCCATCCTCGACACGAATCCCACCGATCTCGCATGTATATTTATGACACGTGCGATTCCCTTCGCGCGAAACTCACGAGCCCGCTTTACCGATGCTAATGGAGTTTGGAAACGTGTCTCTGAGACGGGACGATGCTCTGTCAAAGAGTCGATGGGAATCTAGACAGTGGAAACGAAGGTTATCTGGGCCATTCTTTCGGCGAGACGCGTGGGATTGATGTCTCGTTGTCTCGGGGGCTCTAGTTCGTCTTCCAGTCGAATTCATTTGTAGGGTGATGATGCTATTCACTGGTGTTCGTTCGTTTCTTCTCGAAGAATGGATGTTGCATACGTAATGCACGGATTACGACAGAGGGAAGGTATTAACACTCCGACGGCCATTCTTTGAACGTAATGTACCAATCCTAGTCTATTTATTTTCTTTCGCGTCGTGGGAGTAAGTCTACCGTAAAGAGCTCGGGGATCTTGTTAGTTGTTCGTAATCGTAATTTAAATCGTAATGTGGCAAACTTTCGACGGCAATTCAACGGTGAATTACGACTTGGAACCTATGAGGTTGGAACAAAGGATGGAAACAAGAGCGTTTCGGTCGCAGAAAATTCTCGGTTCGCGAAGCGTCCACGTGGTCTATTCCTCGACTACCGTTCGTCGCTGCTGGGCTCCAATAAATCCTGCGCCGCGTCCGCGGCTTAATACCGTGGTAAAATCAATTTACCGTGGGTGGCTGCTATACATATCAAAGTTCACGCTGTAATTAAATTGTTACTCCGGGCGGACCGCACGCCAATCGACATGGGCGGCCACCGAACACCCACGTAACCCGGTATTTACGATCCTTTTATTCCGGAGCGCGTCCTCTATTAATAACCCCGGGCATTAATGAATCCGTGATAGGATTCCATCGGGATTTCTTTTTCTACGGCCTAGATCGCGTGGGTGGAACGTCGTAGGCGCCACGGGGCAACCGCCGCGCGATGGTCTCGATCCTTACCCTCTATCGATAGACAGGGGCGTTCGCATCCGATCGCATGGCTAAAATTACTTGTCGCGATAAATAGACGACTATAGAAACGAATAGGTTTAGAACACATGAAAAGAATTCATGATTTTTCTATCATATCTGATTCTCATAAATATCAACAATGGCTTCTCATAAATACCAGCAGAGTATTATTCTGGGAATGAAAAGTACTCCGAAAAGATCTATCACTGGATTAACACCCACATCCGCGGCGATTCCACGTGTGGCCCGATATCAAAATTATTTTCGTCCTCCCGTTATTAATCAACCGAGACAACTGACAGATTGGATACGCAACGGGCGCGCCAATTCACCTCGCCCCTTTGAAAAAGAAACGACCGGCGAACATCGAAAACGCAGTATCGCGCGCGGTAATTTTCCATTCATAGCGCGGACGAGATCGATAAATTATCGTGCAACATCTATCGAGAATGATTAACCGTCTCGCCCTTTAGCTCGCTCCTCGTTCCTTTCGCGAGTCCAGCTTGTAGATCACTACCACGTACGCGATGAACACGCGTCCAGGTCGCTCGAACGGTATTTCACTCCGTCGAATATTCATTAACCCTTTGGCTGCGCGACACTCGAACGGTCGAATTTTAAAAGGATCACCTTATACAGTATTTCTGATAATTTAGAGCATAGAGAAGTATACGAAGAACGATTTCTTTTCTTGTGAACTTTCGTATGTTCGTTAAGTGCAAGACAGTGTACATACTATTGTCTCATTGATACGTTTCTGCCGACTGCTTTTTTTCCTCGGACCTCTTTCCCTTTCAATCTCTTCTATATTCAACTCGAGCTAAATGTAAGCACAGAAGAGAAACCTCGGCGTGATAAATGCAATGTTTGGGTCCCGATTTTCTTGCACTAGAGGCGTGCATCAATAAGGAGCTCTATTTTTCAAATTTTCCTCCTTATTGCACCACGAAACAAAGGAACGTTTCAAATTCCTCTCCACGTTCTAACGAGCTGCCTTTTTATTGCAGCACACCGTCGTGAAATCGTTAGCCATTTTGCGGATCGTGCCACACAGATTCCGCGATTTTCCCTCGTTATCTATTACTCAAACAAAACGTTGTT
This sequence comes from Hylaeus volcanicus, assembly GCF_026283585.1. Classification (NCBI taxonomy): domain Eukaryota; kingdom Metazoa; phylum Arthropoda; class Insecta; order Hymenoptera; family Colletidae; genus Hylaeus; species Hylaeus volcanicus. The sequence goes on along the minus strand of NC_071981.1, from coordinate 2,768,297 downwards.
AGTCTCTGTTTGCATAACGAATCGCGTGTTGCGCCAATACTCTCGTCCGTGTATTCTCCACTGTGTATTCTCCAATTCGGTTTGTTGTCAGGACAAACCCTCTCACCCAGAAAGAAAACAATTCCCTGTTTCTATCCGGTTTCGTACGCGGCAGGGTTGCAGGTTAACGTTAACCCCGAGCCATACCGCCATTCTTTTCCTGGAAGTGCACGCACGGTATTCGAATTAGCGTAGAGTGGCGCCGCTCTTGGGGTAGGTCTTGCGAGTCCCTCTCGACTCCGGCGCGGTCATTCCGGAGGTGTTTTGTTAGGCTCGGGGTATTATTTCAGAGACTCGCCACCCATAACGCGTAACAATTGCCCCCAGCTATGTCTGAGGTTACAAGTAGGATTGTGTTGCACGGCCCTAGGAAGGGAAAAAGGGCGAGCAGCCGCTCCGGTCTCGCGTGCCTGCGAACAATGAGTGGCTACCGGCAGGAACAACGCATGTGCGAGCCTGAATACCTCACAAAGGAAAGAGTGAGGCGGATTCGTGCTATTGGGCGGGGAAAATACGCGGGTACTGTTTTATTCGAATATCGAATCTGGAGCAACTCTTTATTCGTGAAGGAAAGCAGGTCTCTTGGCCCATATTTCGATCGAACGCAGGCGAAATATTTAATATGTAGTTACTAGACTGCGGATTTTTATGCGTTTATAGGACATTCGAATATGCGAGAAACTACAAAATGCACACGGTATGCAATAGTATAAAAAACATATGGAAATTAAAGTTTGTATTATAATATTTGCAGAGTTAAATGAATTCTTATGTAGTTGTGAAGTTTTTAATTTTAGGATTAAGAATAATTTCAAAATCGTTCCACTTGTTTTCAATAAGACATTTAGAGTATTTTGAGTAATATCAGGATTCAGGTGAAACGTTCTGCCGAATCAAAGTTATTTCGGATAAATATCTCGGGTAAACATTCTTTCGAAATTACTCGCATAACGTCCCATTTTTGTCGTGGACCTATTTCCTGGCTGTGTTATTACTTGCACTGGACACATATTAAAAGCTCGATTGATTACACGTATTTCTGAAATTTATCCAACACATTAGCTTCGTCTCCCGATCGAATCTGATACCTTATTTTCATCCAGTCTTCATTTACTTCACAATTATCCCGCATTACGTACTCGGGTATTAAAAGAATCTTAAGTGTAGTTAATCGCCGGCCAGTTTTTAAAGTTTCTTCGAAGTTCCGAAGGGCTGGGGTCTCTCGAATGTCGCGGCCCTCGAGGGCACAGGGCACACGTGCTGATTCATAGCAAGAGAGCTGACCGACTTTTCGAAACCGATCGCGTGTCCAGGATGCTCGATTCGTTCCGCAGAATCTGGCGGAAGAGAGAGCCGCGGTTTGCCACAATGTATGTAGATTGCCGACATTTAAGCCCCCGATCCAATGATCGAGAGTTCTCAATCGATTTTCGTCGATCGATCGCCGATACCTACCGGTGAAACGAAAATTGTTTATCCGTTGTCATTGCACCTGGTGTAATTCGGTAAACATTTGGTAGAAAGTGTACGTCGACCAGCGTTTAACGAGAGGTGGAAATTGACCGCTCCGGACACAGATTGACGTGGGCTCGATTTATACGCTTAGCGATACGTTAATTTACTGCGCAGACACCTGTTCACGGGACTTTGCTTTCTAGCTCGTTTAGGCGCAACTTCGACTCGTTTCGTGGGTGAGTGGTTTTCGGTATTGTTAGACATCTGAAAAAAATATGTTGACACATTTGCACCGGCGCACTGTTGAACGTGTTAAACAAGTTGGACAATTCTGGAAAAAATACATTTACGTACCATTTTTAATGGAGAATCGAGGAAAAATGCGAAAAAATTCCAAACTTGAAGTGCTTTGAAGTTGCTTCGTACCAGAACGAATACAACGAGGTATTTTCTCACGGACCTTGTAATACGCTTTATTACAACCTAAACACTTAGTGCTACGATTTATTTAAAACCTCCCGACAGATCTTCAGATAAGGAGAAATTAGTGGACAATTCACTTAATTGTTCGCTAGTACTAATAATCGAGAACATTCACAGTTGTTTTCGCCTCGAGCAAACTTGTTATGTCAAATTAATGGTTCACCTGGAATCACGCTGAATCGTGGCAGATGTCCGCTCTCCCATCGTGTTTTAAATTACAAAAATCGACCAGGAACTACCGAAATTTTCATTCTGACCCAATTATTCCTTCAGAGGAAAAGAAATTTACAAAGAGCGATTAACTTTCGACTGGACTTGCCAGACTGTCGCCGTAAATTGAATCCATTAATTCCGACGATGTTATCTTGTTTGACATCCTTATTAATTACCACGTTGAAAAATCAACTAACTCCAAAAATATCACGTAAATTACTTTTCTCGTCAATTTATGCGCGATGTCCGCCGCGACAGTGACAGCGGTGCGCGAAACACACCTCTTTCACTGGTCGGAAATTTCGAATCGGCGCAGACCTCTTTTCCATGCACCCTGCATTCACGTCACTTCCGGCCTCGTTACGACAGATTATCGTGCTCGATTATATTCATTCTACATAGATTACATCGTCCGAAAGAGTATTATTCTAGGAAATAAGGGATTGGGAAAAAAAAACAAAAATTCGTCTCGGATCTCGACTGTCGCAGTTCTCGGTTCTTTTAAATCGATAGCTATGTTAGCTAAAAGAATGTAACACAGACACACACGTTATTAAATATGTTTACTTTACATTCGGTTAGTTAGTGAAAATGTAATAAAAATTTTAGTGGTTATAAGGAGTCCCGAAATATTTGCAACGATATTTTGCTGTTTCCCATGATCTTCAAATTACGACGCTTGCCGATTTAAATTACTTTGCATCGATTGCACGAAAGACACCTCCTTCGAACTGGCGCAGACCTTCTTTCCCTTGCACCCTGCACCCACGTCACTTCCGGCCTTATTACGACAGATTATTATACCTGCAGCGTGCGCGCGGTGTCGTCGAAGGATATCGTTCGCTGAATAGCCCGGCCGCGTTTATTGTGCCACGGAGTGAATAGCCCGAGGCGGGCTGCTTAAACCCTAATCCACGGTATTAGGTGAAACCCGTCCGGGTTTCCTGAAGGACTCCGTACTCGGACGTATCAACGGAACGGGGGACAGGTAGTTTCACCCGCGGCGAGATCCGTATCTGGCGTCGTTTTCATCCCTTCATTCAGGATTTACGTCGGTTCTGGCTCTCACTCGGGTAAATATTTATCCCCGTTACGCGTTCCGCTCGCGTCGTCCACGTGAACCCCGCGACACGAAATCTTCGACAGCGGACTTCGGGGGATTTGCTTTCGGGGAAGGGTTCTTAACCTTCGTGGAGGACTTAACGGAGGCCAGGTGGAGACGTAATTTTCGACTAAATGGATCGTTACGAATTGTCACCTCGAATAGCTTCTTCCTTCTGTCGGGAGACCTCGATGGAGCGTATTTAACCCCTTTGCGTCCGCGCCATTTGCGAGGAATTTCGTCGAGGATTACGAAATTTCTCTCGAGAATCCTCATTAGTCGCTCTGCTTTTTATCCATCATGGCTTTTCGTCGCATACCCTGTGAGATAAAAAATGATATGGAGAGAGTGAACTGGAGTCTTATACTCGTTCCACGGTAAATGTTACAAGGTGTTCATCGATATTTTGATGCGAAAGTATTTGGAATAAAAGGTAATTTTGTCTCCTGGGACCAAAATACGATGTTTACATTTGGCCCGAATAATACACCACGGGTCAGGCTCGTGATAACCAGTTTTAGCTTAAAGGATTAATATTCTATTTAAAATAGTTTATTCAAAATTTCTACCTGAAAAATCGTGCGGCCTGTGAGATGAACGCCCTGTATATACAATTAAATATTCAAAATGAAACACTCTTTTACGTAGCAATGCTATTTTAAGAGAATCCCTCGCCCGAAAAATGTGTCGCAAATTGGATCATTCGCCCTACATGGCGACCATAAATTCTCAACCAATTCTATCGCTCCGGAATGCTCAAAGTTTGCCGATCCGAGCCATGCGCATTGTCACAATCAAGCCTCCAAGTTATCGCCTACATCGGCGTTTCCTCGAAAATTATGTTTCGCGTAATCAGCGGACTTCTTGATTAGCGCGCGCGCGCAAGAGCCATAAGCGTATCTCATCGAATCCTTAGCGGTGCGATGATACCCCGAAGAGAACTTACGATCCGCGTTGCGTTTTCATTAATTCCCCGATTCCAGGATCCTTCGCGACATAAATTCGCGGTCTCGTTAACCGACCAACGCGAGAATCGCCTAAATTGCGCAGGATCCCGGGAACAGGAAAGAACACGACGTTCCGAGGAGGTCCTACTGCTTAATTAAGGCAGGCCAGGACAGCATTTACAGAGCCTAACGAGCAGTTTTGAGACACGCCAGTCCGTCTTCGCCGACGGCTCAAAACAGAAATTAAGTAATTACGCCCTTATTAGGGAATCGTTCGTGGACGACGACTGAGAGCCGGTCCGCCGTGGCTCGGACCGGAAGTTTGCGTTCCGCTTGTCCGTTCGGATTTGTCTAGACTGGCGAACGAGTGGCGGGTAATTGCTTTGTTTTAGAGGGCTGTCGGATCGTCGGTGGTCGGTCGACAGACGTAATGATCCGTCTTTGGGACCGTCGTCTCCTAGACGCATCAAAATCCTCGATGGAAGGAAAGATAAGGCTCAGGGAAGACACTTTATGAGTTTCACGGTTGTGAACGAACCTCGCTGACCAGAAACAAGTTGTGATGTTCTGTATTCGAAGATGCCCTTTGTCTTTGTATCCGGACGTCGCTAGGTCGAAGGATGAATAGGCGTATTCCACCATGCACGGAATACATAATTACAAAATAATAGGAGTAGAACGCACCACGAATGAATTCGCAACTCGGTCGGGAATCCGTTGCAGTTTGTGCGTGTTTGGTTTCCGTGGAACGGTAGGAAAAGATAGAGAAAGGCAGAACGGTAGACTGTTACGCGTCAGCATTCGGGTGGTCCTTTGTTCGCGATCCGTGCAACTTCCTTCCGGTTGGCGGAACGTACGGTTAGCTTCCAACAATTTGGGATGCGTTTCGATTCCTGTCGGCGTTTGCAGACCGCGTCTATCCTTCGTGAAACGAAACACGGCCTGTCAGCTGTAATTTCAGATCTCTGTTCCACCAGCTACTGGTAAATTAACCCCAATTTATTTTAAAGCTTCGAAGAAATGAGTTTTTTAATGTTAAATTCCACTGATTCCAATAATGGTGAGTTCCGTTACTCCACAAGTCATCATTTGTTTTCGTTGCACTTTGTATTAATGGAAGTCTTCCAAAAGATGATTTAGGATTTTGTCTTTTTTATATAATAATTCCTCCACGAGTATAAATCACCATTTGCTTTTATTACACTTTGCATTAATGGAGGTTGCGAAGAGTCTTCCAGAAGATAATTTAGAACTTTGTTTTTTTATATCATAGTAGTGGACACTTAACCAGTCTCTTGGCACTTTCTCGCCGTGTTTCGGATAATTATCATGTTAGAAACCCCACTCGGGACCATTTTCCTTTGACGTATGGCAAGATATTTTTTTCTGCTATATCTTTATAGTCAGCCCTTTTCACGACACCGTCAATTAGTAGCAAGGTATCCTCGATAACGCGAGTTCGAAAAGCCTCGATTTCCATTATCTTTTCTTGGAAGGTTTGATGTAGTTATAATCTTCCTTCTAAAAGCGATATTTATCGTGTAAGAGCGGTAGTGCAGAGGGTGAGTCACGTGAGATTAGGCCCTGGAATATCTCCGTTGGTTTAGGTGATAGGAAGATATGTCCGAGGGAAGGAATGTTTGTTCCGAGGAGGGAAATAATACGACGAGGAACACTTTTTCCTAAAAATCGTGTCTCTCGAGATTTCGAGACACGTAATGCCTCCGGAGAACTCAATTACGATATGGGACGAATTATCGCCTGGGAATGTACATTTTCAAGGGGCATTTACGTTAGACTAGCTGTGCCTCGCATGGAATACTATTTCCAGTAAAGATTGGATAAGTGCAAGACAGGATTGACTGGATAAATGCAAGATGACTATCCCCACCACTTGACAGCAGTGTAATATGATCCTAACTGAGATATGTATTGCTACATTACTATTGTCTCACTATTGTTACATTACTAATGTATTTCTAATATTCATGCATCGATTTGTTCGATCATCGATCTTCAGGATTCCTAGACACAAACAACTTTCGAATAGTAATATTTAGTCTGGTTTACTGAGGGAGTATTTGAAGTAGAGGTCCCTTGAAAATGTATAATATAAAATTACCAAAGCACGTGGAATCATCTCGAGAGGTTGCATGTGGTCTTGGCGGTTCCCATCCTTGGACCCGAGCTGTCCCGTTGCAAAAAGTCGATAGTATGCGCCTAGCGTTCCACGTTCGAATAAAAGCAAAAATTCCGGCCATGGGAATTCGTGGGCCGAGCGCGTCGAAGATTTGAATTTCGCGTGCGGAACGCTCGTTTGCGTATTTCTCGAGTAGCGGGCGTGCGTTTCTCTCGGCCGAGGAAACGACGCCGACGCTCGGGATCGCTCCGGGCGATTCCTCGTTACGTGCCACCCGCTAGCGGAGAGATCTGAAACACGCTTTTGATCCTTCACCGAGGCAAAGAAGCGACTAACGATCCAGTAGTCGCTGGAGCGACGTGACTCGTTTGCGAAAGCTTCGAGGCCCTTGTTCCCTTCGGGTGGCTACGATGTCACGTAAAAGTTCGGCGTTCCTTTGCCTCCGCATCTGAATAACACCCTAATGCCACCCAAAGAAACTAATTCCCCGCGATTATCCTTCGGGAGGGTGTTTTGCTCTGCTGTAACACCACGGATGAATATTCAGGTTCGAATGTGTTTTATTCTGCATTCTTCTCCGAATGCATGCAAGGTGCGTCGAACCTGAAATAGCCTTAATTCTCCGGAGTTGGGTGAGTTAAGAACCTGAAGAGAAAAATAAAAAAGCAGAGCCCCCCGTACGAGTATTCTTCTGTTTACGTCAAAAACTGTAACACGTTCCCATCCATGTTTATATTACTGAACCATCATGATTAAATTAAATCGCCTTTCATTAATTACAAACACAACAGTTCCAGTTATTGCGTAGACAGAGTAGGATAAATACTTCGAGGAATCGAGTTTCGAAATTCCAGCGGTTAATATCGAATCGAAACGACGTCACAAAACACTTTAATGCCACCTTAACGTCGAACCAACGAGGCTCCTTCGTCAAGGAGGGGTCAGTTAAGCGTGATCTATCGATTTTAAAAAATTCCTCAAATTTACAACTGTCGTTGCGTCATCCAGTTTCGACCGGGAAACCAGCCAGCGTTCCCCTAGCTCGTAACCATAACAACTCCGGGCAACCGTAAATCGGTCCGCGGCGTTGACGCAACGCGAGGACTTCTCGAGCCGTCATTTTTACGTAGACCGACGACTCTTCCGTCGGAAATATTCGTAACGGTCGCCGCCTGATGGACCCTAAAACCTTCCGAACGTGAAATCGGTAAAGTGCTAACACCCAAAGTGGACGTAATCCCGTTCCTAAGGGGATTACGAGCCGACGTAAAAGTGTGTTTCTATTTAATTAGCATTTATCGACGCAGACAGTATCTGCCATTAAACGTCCCTCTTTGCGATCGCACTACTGTGCGTTCGTCAGTTAGGTGTTGCCTTTCCTCGTAAAATATTAATACGCCCGTATATCACCGGGAACCGACGGAAAAATTCTATTTGATCTTCCGTACGGCAGGTACACATTTT
>NC_071981.1:2738565-2760444 GCF_026283585.1 Hylaeus volcanicus | reverse complement strand
TTCGAAAAGGAGGAGATGCTCGGTCGATAATGCAGATTACTCTGTCGATAATGCAGATTGCTCTGTCGGTATTGCAGATTATTCTGTCGGTAATGTAGAGTGCTCGGTCGATAATTCAGATTACTCGGTCGGTAATGTAGAGTGCTCGGTCGGCAATGTAGATTACTATGTCGGTAATGTAGAGTGCTCGGCCGATAATGCAGATTGCTCTGTCGGTAATGTAGAGTGCTCGGTCGGTAATGTAGATTACTCTGTCGATAATGTAGAGCGCTCGGTCGATAATGCAGATTGCTCTGTCGGTAATGTAGAGTGCTCGGTCGGTAATGCAGATTGCTCTGTCGGTAATGTAGATTGCTCTGTCGGTAATGCAGATTGCTCGGTCGATAATTCAGATTACTCTGCCGGTAATGTAGAGTGCTCGGTCGGTAATGCAGATTCCTCTGTCGGTAATGTAGAGTGCTCGGCCGATAATGCAGATTGCTCTGTCGGTAATGCAGATTGCTCGGTCGGTAGTGTAGAGTGCTCGGTCGGTAATGCAGATTGCTCTGTCGGTGATGTAGATTGCTCTGTCGGTAATGCAGATTACTCTGTCGATAATGCAGATTGCTCTGTCGGTAATGTGGAGTGCTCGGTCGATAATGCAGATTGCTCTGTCGGTAATGTTGTGTGCTCGCCCGATAATGCAGATTGCTCTGTCGGTAATGGTGAGTCCTCGGTGGATAATGCAGATTACTCCGTCGGTAATGGTGAGTGCTCGATCGATAATGCAGAGTGCTCTGTCGATAATGCAAATTACTCTGTCGGTAATGTAGTGTGCTCGGCCGATAATGCACATTGCTCTGTCGATAATGTAAATTACTCTGTCGGTAGAGTTGAGTGCTCGGTCGATAATGTAAAGTGCTCGGTCGATAAAGCAAATTACTCTGTCGGCAAAAGTCGGTAAAAGTCGGCATACTTTTCACTGCATTTTCCCATACTTTTAAGCAATTATATCTAGAGCTAGTGCGTATTCATATAAATTGACTAGAAATTATTTCATACTTTTCACTGCACCTTGTTAGAAGTCGGTTAAGTTTTTTTTCCAAAAAATTATTTTATATCAGAATTAAACATAGCCTGTGTTACTCGGGGATAGTGTAGCTTTCTGTTACTGAATAAATTTTTAAAATCACTTTAGTAATTCTGGATATTAGCCGGAACAAACAGACAGACACTTCAATTTTATTTATATAGATTTTATTATATAGATTCACATTCTGAATATTCCAAAGTCGGAAGGGACGTTACGGTTAACGTTTGACGTCGTCGAAAAAGGCGACAAGATCGCGGATGGGTCGGTTTGTCCCCGGCAAATTAAAGTATCCTGCCGAGTGTCTAGGACCTAGGGGTCTGTTTGGCGAAGACGAGAAAAAAAAATGATGTTCAGACGATCCTCGAGGCCGACGACGACGTTTCAAGTAGCCGGAGGAGAGACTACATCCCGTCGTTCTTTGGCAGACGTCGGGTTTAGCCACGACCACCGACTGACCGTCTTCTCTGCAAGGACCTACAGCGGCGCGGCGCGCCACTCGAGTGTATTTACGTGTTTCGGAATGTTATTATAAGTGGAAACACTCGCGGGGGCCGGAAAGGCTGGGAGGCTCGTAATCTCGCGTAAAACGCACGCTGACGCGATACCACGAACGCTGACATAGCTGAGGACTCTATTGATTCAAGCACGCGTCGCGACTTTTTCCCTGAATATCCTGTCTGCCCGTTTCTGGCCGCGCACTCGAGACAGCGCACGAGTCTGCCAGGTACTTAAAGTCTCCCTTCGTTTTCCTTCATTTTGTTTAAGCTTTGTTTCGCTTTCTTTCGTTTTTAACCGACTTCGAAAAAGGAGGAGGTCGACACTTGCTACCAATAAAACATTTTATAATGACGTCATAAACAAACAATAATTATTCTTCTAAATAAATCACCATCGCTTCTGATACTTTTCATTCATTTTTCTGAGAATTGTTCAATTCCGATTTGGATCGAATGTCATAAGGAATTTTAATATTTAATATATTAATATATATATATATTTTTTAATCCTTTCACATTTAGTTGCACATGTTTTCCTGATGATCCCATTTGCAACTATCCATGGTGTCTTAAAATTGTTGGAGGTCCTTGAAAGGGATAGTTCAGGGGGTGATTCGAAACAATTTTATGTTTAGCGAAAATATTGTCCGAGACTTTGTTAATCTATGGTCCCGTTTCGTTCGAGAGTCCTTGCAAGCTTAATTAGTAAACGAAGAAACACCCCGTTCCGGCCAGAAGTCATTTAAATTCATTATTCGGTATCGAGAACGCGATCTCCCGGTCGTTGGTTAATTCCCATCGGAAATATCCGATGTTCCCAATTACAAGTTCTGCGCCAGGACTCGAAAACGATCTCGAGTACCACCCTCCCAAGAACCGAGGACGCGGAATTCCTCCGACTGGACACGATTCGGCCGCGCAAGGCCCTAGGGATCGGTTTAAGGACCGCCTTAACGAGGCGTATATCGTGGCCACGTGTGTCGGAGACTGGAAAGAGCCGCTCGCAATTAGCGCTTCGGTACTCGCGGTTCGCCACTCTTCGCGGTCCGGCTCGATAAAACTTTCATAATACGATTTCGGCGCGGACCCGTTCGATATGGGCGGTCTCCGGCAGTGGTTTGCGGCCGCACCGAACCCAGGACGGGTGGCGAGGGAGCAATTGCACCTCCCCGCCTGTTATGAACTTCCATTTCTAAAACAACATGCCCCATTTTTCAGGATAAATCGATGGAACTAAGATATTTCCTAAAACATGTTTTAGGATGTCGTCTAAGTTCTTTTATTTGGAAATCAACGTGAATAGGTTACTATTCGTTGTTTCTCTGCAGTAGGTCTGCAGAGAATCTATACTGAAATCTATACTGGAAAACCGCGACGGCGTGTTAATTTCCTTGCAGCGATAAACACTCTGCAATTTATATTTTTTCTGTGTATTGATGTATCAATCTTTTTCTTCCTCTTCTGCGCCGCTCAATATAATTATTAGACCGCGAATCTTTGTGCAAAATAAAATCTTCGTGAACGTGTCTACAAAAAGTGAACCTAAATAGGAATTTATTTTATTCTGCAAATATTATTACGCGAACTTTGCTTTTTTATATTCTTGCATATTGTTTGCATTTTGTAGGTTATTGCACACACTGTCTCCTATAAATGCACAAAGATTCCCAGTCTAATAATTATATAACAAGATTAGGTCACCGCTCGACACCTTTCTAAATGAAATCAAGTAAACATTTTTCTGTTCTTTTAGCGTAGAATATTACCGAGGGTGTATTGAATACGTTTTATTAACGCATCTATGCAATGATGCATCGTGGACAGTGGGTCTTATTCGACTAAAATAGTGCGCATCTGCTCTCCTCGACTCTTCGTTCCTAACTCTTGCTCTTATCGTGGGAACTACCTCTATTTTTGCCTACCCTCGCTCTTCGGGCCTCATTATACGAATTCCTGGCCCGAGTCGACCACGGCTGCGCTTTCCACCCTAATTAGTCCCGTTGATCGAGCTCCTGCGCGCGAGAACCGAGTGTGTAAACAGTGCGGACGTATGGTTGGACACGAGGATGGTTGTCGGTGCGTGCGCCGAACACACTACTGACGATAAGAGGTAGACCTACTGCGGTGCTATATTTTGAACGATGGAAAAGGTTGCGATTACCGTTTAATTGCGTGCACGTGTAGGCAGATGTAATAATGATTCAGGGTTAAGTTTCTCACCTAAAATTGCAGTAGGAGCCTTGTAAATAATTCAGTAATTTTAATCTTTGTTAATCTTTGTATTTTTCTGACCACGCCATTGGTCGACAGATCGTCTCCTCGCTTCAGCTCGCGCTATCTCGAAAAATCGGCTACGCTTGGCGTAAACTCGATGCTCATGAAATGACGAGTCGATTCAGCCTCGATGAAGCGTAATTAATACGCGAGCACGTTCGATATTATGTAAAATCACGTGACGCAACCGTCGAAGCCCCGACTACTTTTAAAGAGAAGGCAGGTTGGGTCGCGATTATGAAATCGAAGGTAGCCGAATAAAATCTTTTTGCGCGGCCAATGGGAGAAATCGTTACGATCGGAAGGCGGATTAAAGGAACGATTATTCCCCTTTATCTCGATCTGAAACGAGCACCGATTTAAACGGGCGATACACTCCCCACTCCGCTGGTCAGTAACTGCCAAATTTACTTTTGATCTCGACGTACACGCGATACACGCAATTACGAACAAGCGTCCAGCTCGATTTCGGTTTCGCAAACGGCTCTTAAAAGGTCTATCGACGCGCGTGTGGTCCGCCAGCAGTTTCTGCGGGCTACCGCTGAAGGAGATCGTAGCAACGGCCGTTCGATCCGCCTCGAATTTTCGTTCAAATTGTTCCTCGAGATCGGTAATCGGTTCCCGCGTGTGATTTCTTAACGATCCAGCGTGGCCAAATTGTTTCGCCGGAGCACTGGTGTTCGCGATTTCGATCTACCGATAAATCTTTTAAATTTATTACTGCGGAAAATTTAATAGAAAAGTAAACAAAATGTCGAAACGAGTAACCTCCTCATTTTCGAAGTCGGTTAAAAATTGAGGAAGATGCGATAGAGCCAATTAAAATCCCAACAGAATCAATAATGGAATCGGCAGAACGAGCCACGTAATTAACCGAGTCGCAAAGATTATAATTTATCTCATATTCGCGACGATTAAAAGCGAGTTCCTCAGGGAAGGTTATACAGTGAAAGCAAAAGCATAACAAGCACGAAATCGTTCGCATTCTTTCGACTAATCTCATCAAAATTGCTCGAATCGGGACCCCACGGAATCGAGGATTAAATCGGTAACCGAGCAAATAACAAAGTTGCAAAAGGAACAATTAATCGCGCACTTATCCGCGATGAACGGCGAGTTCGTAATCGAAGAATTTAGATCGAAGGTAAAATTTAATAAGGTAAAGATCGTTTGCGTTCCGAGAAAATGCCGACGGGCTCGTTTCGAATTTCCCACGGGCCATTCGAAAGGATTCGCGTTGTTATTCCCATCGCTAGCGTCCAGGTTTCAAATACCTGCGGACGAAATCGACGTGCCATACGCGCCGCTCGCGCATATTAAGCCTCGATCTTACCCGATAAACCTGGAATTAGGCCGATTCGGGTTTTAATCGTCTTCGCCACCCAAGTAGCCTGAATAAAAAGTAGCGGTACGATTAGGTTCGCGTAGGTCCACTTTATTTCCGAGGAGCTCCAGATTTTTATCCGCGTTAATTTTCCTTCCGTCGCGAGACAGTTTCATTGGCCCATTTTCTCGTTAATCGCCACTTAGACGCGAGCGGGGCGTATTTCGAGGGAGAGCGTCAATTTCGTCGCTTCATCCTGTAATTGGAGCAACGTGAAACTTTCGCGTAGCACAAACAGTAGTCGGGGACCAGCTGACAGGAAGGAGCAAAGATCGCGAAGAGATTGAACGGCAATAAATGATACGCGGTGATTGGCGACGGGGATATGGGTCAACTCGGTGAATTTTCACCGACGAGATCTTACAGGAAGCGATAATTACGGTTAATAGGGTGGTGCGCCGCTCGGGCCTTGTTTATTCAAAAAATTGAGTAATTATACGAGTATTCGGCAGAGCAAATTACAACTTGTACGAGCCTCGGCGCCTTCTGACTGTTGGGATACGTGTTTCGGTGTGCTTCGCGTAAAAAAGAAACCGTGAGAAGACCGCTAATAGGGAGTAATTAGTGCGAAAGTTTCGAACACGTAAGAATGAATTTAATAACAAAAATTATTCTGTTGGAACAGTATTTGGAAGCTTTGACGTTTCCAAATCATTGGTTGCGGGCCCGTAATACGCTTAATGAGGAACGTCGACCAACTGTTTACGCGTCGATTATATCGAAATTTCGTGTAAGTGCTTGTAAGCTTGGCGAGAATATTCAACGCACATTTTTTTTTTTTTAGTGGTAGATTTTTAGATTTTAGGAGATGAAGGCAGGCTTGCAATAATAATAATGAGTAATTATCTGTTATTCTGTTATAATTAATAGTATCTGTAAAGTATAGAAAAATAAAATTTGACATTGGTTTTAGTGCTTACCAAAAAAAAATAAAACAACATTATTATATTACCTTTGAACATCTATCTAAAAATTTCTCGTTTATATTATTTGCTTCAGTATTCAACTTATTTTTTTGACTTTTTACTATTTCTTAATAATTTTCATGCATTGTATTCTGTCCTTCGTTATTAAAAGCAAAATAACAATTTTGTATTACCTAACTACTTTTGAAGCAAATATTCATCGATTTTAGCGATGCATTTTTATTTTACCTAACATTGCACACACATCGTGCAATCGTGTACGAAAAAAATCGGCGTCCCGAATGGGTTAAAGAATTACGATGTGAACATTCTTAACGAGTCGGATCGGCCCTCGGTGAAGACAATTAGAAGATTGAAATCTCTCCTTTCTTTTCTTCTTTTTTTTATGTTCGCGTAGTATCTAAAAGAAAGTAATTATATCGCGAACGAGGCTATTACGATGTGGCCCTTCATTGATCCAGTTACGACGAAGGGTATACCTATAATTTCACGATGTGGTATTAATTGATCTACATGGTATTTCGCGAGGCTCTCTCGAAACCAGTTTGAATCTCTTCATGAAGCACACTTTCATCCTGTCAAATTCAAACACGCGATGAATATGTCGTGTAAGCTACCAGGAGCCTCGTTATCTAGTCTTATATGTTTACAGTTAGACAATGTTTTAGCAGTACGTAGAATCAACGGTACACGATGCAGAAATGATAAAGTCAGCGAGGTTTTCATCCCTCAGGGCCTCCGCTAAAATTCCTCTGAAATTCATCTCGCAAATCCAACGCGTCATTAAACCCCGGTGCCCCCTCCGGTCCCCTTCGGTCGTCCGGTAATGTTCGTCTCGATCGCGCAGTCATCACAGAAGCCTGGACCACTCTATACTTAATGCTAAACATTACTTCTCCCGCTTATGGCAACTCCGAGCAATCCCACATCTATCCCTTAACAGACAGCGATTCCCACGATACAGAAGAGCTTTGAAATCCGCGTTGCGTTGGCGAAAAGTCTCTGGGTTGAAAGTGCCTTTACATAGAGGCGCAGGATTAATTTCTACATCTATTAAATTCTGTTCATTTTGTTACGAGGTTGTGGTAGCAGATGATATATTGATTCGAAGAGTGAAATTTGTTGCTTTGCTGCAAAATACAGAATATTCAAGCATCATAGAGCATAATGTATCAAGATACAACGTGATAGTGCACGTCGCGACACAGTACAATACTGCAAAATATAGTATATTACATACTAAACTAGCAAAATAGAGCTTAAAACTGCATAATAAAGAATATTCAAGCATCGCAGAGCGTAATACGTGGAATAATAGCATAATGTATCAAGATGCTTCGCCTATCACCCGAAATTTTGCATAAATCGAAAGAAAAATTGTAGGAAAATTTAATCTTGTACTATATTTCCTACCAGAGTTTCTACCTTAATTCAAGATTAATCGAGCCCGTCGACGACTCTCTGCCAATAATCGCGATGCGCCACCCTGCTTGCGCCGTCGAGGATAATCGAACTTCCTGCCGTGGCCCAAGGGCGGAATTACCCGAAACGCCATTCTGGGACCTATGCCCGGACGGGCCGTATCGGGATAATTACCGGCGACGCGGGACTCGGGTGCAGCCGCATGCTAACCGAGGTCCGCATCACCTGCAACCGGGTCCGCTACTTTTATCTATGTTACACGTCGCAAAAAAGAAAAGATCTGGTGGCCAGTCTCGAAAGCGTGGCCGTCTTGGGAGGTCGCGGACACGCCACCGGGGGGGATCCGCCGTGCCCTCCTAAATATGTTATTAGTTCGGTCGTATAACTGCTTCATTTCGTGAGCGCATGGCCCGAAGGCGATCATCTGCCTTCGCGGGCCAGCGTCGAACAACAGAGATGAACGTTTCGCGGGCTAGACGCCGTGCTCGCCCTCCCAGAAGTTCTACCAGGGAGGCCTAGATTGTTTAATCGTCCCCCCCTACCCCTAATCAATGCCACGACACCCTGTAATTTCGCCAAATTGCGGTAGAGACGGTTCCTACGAGACATTCGGGGCGAAACAGGGAGCACCGCGATCGGCAGGTCTTAATTTCAAACCGCTATAAACAGCGGCGGGGACCGAATGTCTCGTGAGTCGCTTCGAATTTTACTCGAGAATTTTCGACACTTGAAACGTTTGAAGTGATTATTTTCGAGCTCACTCAACCCTCGGCGCAAGTTTGAAATATGAACGAATGGAAATTATCCTCTATTCATCGACTTCGATCCAAACTTACACGAAATAGTACTCTTTTTGCGATAGAAAGTGATATAAAGTGGTACAAAATGAAACAAGGCCAAATGTTTTTTGTAAGGGACCAAGTGGCAGTGATGCTCAACCAGATGTAAGAAGTTTCAATCCGATTGGTCCATTCGTCTCGGAGTAACAAGCAGTACAAAATTTTACGGAATTAAAAAAAAAAAGAGAGAGAAACGGGTAAAAAATGACAAATCGCTAAATGTCTTCATCCTGATTTCTCAAGCCATCTCGGCGTAATCGGAGAACATACATACACACTTCCTTCTTCGCCAGTATACAAGGAAGGAATTTCAGTGTTCAGCGAATGACTCCACGTTCTATTCGTTTCTATTTCGCTCCAACATTTCCTCCACGAAGAGCCGCGTAGTCGGAAAGCAGGAAAAATTGCAACAAGCTTGTGCCCGTCGCGGATCGAACCGATCGGTCACAGAGGCGCACCTCTCTTTTCTTCGACCGTTTTCAGGGATAAACCCCTGAAAGTGCGTATCCGACGCGAAGCCAGCACTACAATGTCCCCAGTTTCCACGGACTTGAATCGCCTACAATAAGAGAACCGGAGACGCCCTTTGTCGGCGTCGGGCTTCAAGAAGTCGCGACGTTTACGGTCCTCTCCGGACCACCAACACGCGCCGACGGACCTGGAACACGTGTTACGAACTTTCGCAAGACCGGCTCGTGTCCAGACTTCCGACGCTGCCACCGCGGAGAGGTCGACATCCAGGGACGCGTCGCGACGGTCCTCCTCCCCGTGCGACTCCTCTGCGAAGAAAACTTTATGTCCTTTCAGCAGAATTCCGCGGATTCCGTCGTTTCGACGAGAATCGCCCTTTTCTCTGGTTCGGGTTTAATCGCCGCGGTAACGATGCGGCCCCTCGTTAGCGGTTTGATTCGCTCGGACCACACGGTTCTTGGAATGATCTTCGCTCCTTGGAAATAATCATCGCGATAGTGCTGTTAGAGCTGGACCGTTAGTTTCGTCGGATTCCACGCAGGCAATAGAATCTATTGATAAGGTTAACGAGAGTAGATTCCTTGAAACGAGCTTGGTACAGGATTTCCGCTTTAGTTAAGAATATTGTCGCAGCTCTAAGGGCTCTGACTTTCTCAAAATATAGAAACGTGAGACTTCCATCAGCCTGGAGCTTTAATCCTGAGCTTTAATCGCCGCAAAAATGAATCGTGAATATCGATGATCAAGAAGTTAAGTACTCAGGCTAAGGGAGAGGAGGAATGAAGATACTTCAGCTCGCAAAAAGACTATAATTGGACGTGTCAATAATTTACGACAGTGGTTGCTCTTATCAATCGTTGGATACCTTCCACAGATCGACGTTAAAGATATATTCCTTTCCCAAGGAAGTAATTAGACGCGCTCGCTTCATTAGCATAATAACTCTTTTACGATGTACGAGACTGCTACTCACCCTTGCAGCCAGCCCCGTCCAGTTGAATCCGGCCACGCTGTTGTTAAAAGTTGCCCCTCGAAGATTCGGGGCAGTTTCCGAGCGCTGAAGGCGAGGGGAGGTGTCGAATAAATTGAGGTCGCGTGGGGCGGACGTTTGCAGGAACGGTGGACCACACTCGCGTGTTTCGTTCTACCCCCCGGGCTTCTGGATCCGAGAAGCGGCAGTTCCTCGCCCGGTGGCCCCTTGGGGGTGGCTGGAAGAGTTGTTCCAGGGCGGTCTCGCCTTTGAACCGTTTCCATTTCCGCTCGGATTTTCCAGATACATTTTCGCTCGCCCTCCGTCGACGTCTCCCTTCTCTCAGTCGGAACTTCACCTTCGAATAGCTCGAGTAGAAAATAAATTAGGAACTTCTAACTTCACAACTCGGAAAATCCACGTGCTCTTTGTATTTTGTTGTCGTTTGTGGCGATCAGTATTTTTATTCAAATTGATTACGTACAAAAGTATGACTGTCTCTTTTTAAAGGTAAAGGATGTAGGATACTTTATCTTTTTACGTCCTCGGTTTCTCCTTTTTCAGAAACCGAGACGGACCCTGTTGATGATGTTCCCGACTCAACACCATTCGAGGAATGAACGAACCACGCGGCAGTTAAAATACGTCTATTTTCTTAGAGCCGTCGATAACACGGAGCAAATGTTCCGACTCTAGTACACGTTTTCAGCAGCGTTTTATGATGCCTCGCATACGTGCGGATATTTTTACGGTTTATTTAGTGAGGCTTCGTAAAGTACAATCGAGGACACGTTACACAAACGAGTCGGGTCCGTGGATAATGATGGTTGCTTCTTGTAATATTTTGGCTCATCTCGTGGATATTTGTTGTTTATAGAAATGTTTGAATACTACTGAATATTCCTGGATATTATTGAACAGAAATAGAATATTTCTCGGACCTCTTAATTGAAGAAAGAATTAAACGAAAACATATTCATTAGGTATCGAATCGCACTAACACATTTCTTAAATCGCTATTTATTAACTTCACAATCGCAATACATCTTTGCGATGTATATCATCTCTACATGATCGCTATGAGAGCAACCAGACAGTACGAGACAATTCAGTAATAACTACCTTAATATATCACGAAACGCTATGAAAATGATCGTGAACGTGTAAAAATAGAAACGATGTAAGATGAAATTATTGGTTACGAGCTCTCACCGCTGTACTTTTTCATTCGTAGAAAAATAA
Organism: Hylaeus volcanicus; assembly: GCF_026283585.1. Taxonomy (NCBI): domain Eukaryota; kingdom Metazoa; phylum Arthropoda; class Insecta; order Hymenoptera; family Colletidae; genus Hylaeus; species Hylaeus volcanicus. The sequence goes on along the minus strand of NC_071981.1, from coordinate 2,749,347 downwards.
GCCAACGCTCCGCACCGAATCCTTCGCTCTCTATCACGTTTAGACGGTTCTACCTCCCATAACGTAAACATCGCGTCTGGTGTTTCCTTTCTTCTCGGAATACAATCGATACACGTTCGAAAGTAGGCGAACGAATATTTATACTACTTAGTTGGTCAAGGATTTCAAGAAATGCTCGTATCGATATTAAACATACCGTGCTTACTTTCTGCGTGATTTATTTAAACTGCAGTTTCTGACGTTCTTATCATAGCAATAGTGGTAGAATACTTTTGAGATTCACCCAAGGGTAGTCGTACGATGAATTGTACAACCGATCGCTTCGACGGACTCTTCGACCGTCTGAATGGAATTCCATTGTCTGTGACACGTTGTACAACGCATTGTATTATACAATCGCATCGTACGATGAGTTGTACAACAGATTGTATCGTGTATGGAGCGTTTAAGTCTCACACAAGCCAGACCTAGTATACTCGAGCCCCTTTAAAGTCCGAGAGCCATTCTCTCGAGAGAAATCTGTTTCGACCTGCACGCGGATCCTCCCTTCTGCGGAGCACATGCTGGATTCGGAATTAGGGTGGTTCCGGTTTTTTCCATTCTTCCACGGGAAATCCGAGCCGAGGCGTTTTGACCGAAAAACGGCGTCATTCGAAAAGACGTCGCCGCCTTGTCTGCAACTCTTCCAAACGACTGGAAGGAAGTCTTTCAAAGCCCTCCCTGCTTCGGGGTTGGAAAAAGAATCGCGGTGGTGTGGTCCTGGCGTTCTGGCGGAAGTCCGTCCCGCAACGATCCAGATATCGATCTCCATCGCTCCCCTCGAGCTTGTTATTAACTGTCGTCCATCTCACGAAACAGGGACCTGTCGGTCGCATTCTCCGCCACGCCTGTCCATGGGAAATTAATTTACTGGTATTCACTGAATTCTTGTAACTACATTCATTACTCGAAGTCTGAATTCTTTGACGTTGGTAGAATTTTAAATTTTATACCCGTGATCGATCATAAATTCTTCTCTCAAAAAATTAACTATTGAAAATGGGTAATAAAATCATCGTTCGACACAGTGGAACTTTAATTTTAATACTATTTATTATATCGCAAATCTTCTAAAAAACTGGATGAAGAATCCAGTCACAGAGACCAGACAAATATTAGTCAACCCAACAAAAGAGATCATTCATTACCACACGTTTTCGGAGTGTTTATTTAAACATACCAGGTGTCGATTGATTTTCGTCGGTCGTATATTCCCATGTATCGAAGAATATCGATAGCCAGCATATTTCAGAGAGCACCAATATTTCCGTGAGCTGTCCATAGATCCACACGTAATCGTCCGGCTCGGCTGAATAATTCCCACGGGAAAGTATACGATTACCTACATTCCGAACGGGATACGGATAGCCCGGGGACAGGTTTCTACCACGAACGAAACTGCCGAAGGCGGCTGTTAGGCGAAGAAAGGAACGAATTTGGTCTATGGTAGATTCGGATCCGGCGCGGATGTGGCAATTTGCCGAAACTGTCCTGAAACTGTCTCAACGGTCCGCAACGGTTTCTGAAAGAAAACGTTATTAGGCAACACGTCAATCAATTTCACCTCAATCGGACATCTGTCCCAGGAAATTCACCTCACGGCCAACGAAATCAGTCAGCGCTGTCTGTGTGGTCGCGCGCGACTTAATGATCACCTAAAATATGTTATTAAGTCGAGATGGAGCCGGTCGATACTCGGGCAGATTGAAGCGAGCACCTGGGGTCGTGGTGCTCGCATTGCCGGTAATTACAGCCGCGTAAGACTCAAAAAAGACACCGTGAACGCGCGGAAAACTTGGAGAAAGGTTGACAGCGTTCGGTACCACATTGTAATTACGTACAACAGTTTACGCTGACGTTACGTTGCGATTTCGAGCGCTGTAACGAGAACTCGATTCGCTTACTTTCACTAAAAAAAATAAAAAAATAAAAAAATGAAGTCGATCTAATACGTCCTTGAGACCATTAGGAAAGGAATAATTATCGCGCATTCTGGCTGACATTCCAGATGTTATTGCATTCGAGAATTTATGAATAATTATTTCGCTCTCGCGTCTATTTTTGTTACGGTTTTTTGAATCGCGATGAACGTCGATGGAATGTCTTCATTCGTCCACGTTCGAATACCTTCATAGGTAATTGCGCCGCCCGTCGCGATTCTCATCTTTGAGCCTCGTTCTGCCACTTTTATACGTCGACTAACCGAATCACGACGACTAGCTCCACTCCGAGAACTAATTATAAACGTGTATTCGCAGTTGCTTAGAGTTTCTCCTTTTGCGATAGCTCGTTGAGAACTTATACTACACTTCGTGGCTGAGAACTATTAAGGAAAGATCAAGCAATGAGAAACATCACTTTTTTTTTTATAATTGAAATTTGAGCGATTCTGAAGAGTTTTGTGCAAACAGAATTGAATTTGTAGCACAGGAAGTGGTAAAACGAGTTAAAAGAAAAATTCAATTTTCAAAATTCAAATTCAAATTCAGTTTGCACAGAATTGTTTAGAATCGCTTAAATTTTAATTTAAAAAATAGTGATTTCTTCATTTTTCGATGTTTCAAACCCTTCAAGACTCGAAGAGGCAATGTCGATTCTATTCTTGACAATTCCAGTCAACTTCTTCTAGCAGAATTGCATTTCTAACCGTCTAACAACTGTCTCTCTGCATTTAATTCGGTTTCCTCGGTCGCTAGCATCAACTCTAATACGGATTAAAAATACAGAACTATAAGCGTTCCTATTAATATCCTTGCATACCTGGAATCAACACCAAGTTTCCAGTCTCTAAATTCACCTCACCTTTGCACACCGCGTACCAGTTACCGTTCTTCGAGTAACTCTTGGCTAGTTATCTGCATACGCAAACTCGGTCGCTTCGCTGCGTTTGCGGTGTCATCGGCAGGACGAAGTTCCCGGAACGTATAAATTGCTCCGTCGTGCGCGGAGGCTGGAACCGGTCGACCGATGTTCCCAGTTCCTAAATCCTTCGCGCCGTGTAATCTGCGATGCAGATTTCCTTATAATTGATTCCTCTCTTTCTACGATCCGCCGGCTCCCAGCGAGCGCGGGATGCACGTGGAAGGAAGGCAACAAGAAGAGTCGGTGTAAAACCGCCTATCGTACGACGTTATTCTCTCCTCCGATACACCTGCCGTCTTCCCACGTGAGCACTGGTACCTCCGCGGCCGTCATCCGTCCTCCACGGATGAAAAAGGTGCGCAGCCGGGAGCGAGAGAGGGAGCGAGATCTCGATCAGTGGCCTCGATAAAGGCACGGGACCATTAGATAGACATCTCTAAGGGGGTACCACGAAGACGTTCGATATAATAAACGAACGAGCAGGTTCGAATCGAGCGGGACAGGTTCGAGGGCAGTATTCATTGTCAATCAGGGAAAGTGATTTCTAAAGGCGGTCGTGCACCGGTGTCGTGAATACCGCCCGTGGAAACCGAATACGAGCCTCTCGGGGTGTTCTGGCCAGCTCGATTACCGCGGCTGGTTTAAATTATAAAACCAATTTCCGTCGCGGGGAATGAGGTCGTGGCGGGGTCACGGTGCATAACGAGGACCGATCAAACGGATGCTGCGTCCTGGTTTTCTTTCCCTACCGAGGGAGAACTATTAGGGAGAGCTTAGCGACGACGAGCCTCCTTTCGCGTGGGAGGATGTCTCGTTGATGATGTTCGTTGCTCGAACCGGAGATTGCCGATGAAAGCGGGTAAACAATTTTTTTTTTATTGTGCTTTTATAGTTACATTCACCTCACATGAATTTCTGGTACGTCTAAATTTGGATGAATAGTTTTGTTTATTTAAGGAACATGATTAAGTTATTACAATTTTCAATTGTATTGGTGGCGTTGTCGATTTTTTCATGGATTTTGAAACAATTTTTGTTTGAGACACGGATAGTGGTTGATTATGAAGTAATGAACACGTGTCTTTGGTAGATCGATGCTCTGAAGTGTAAGTATTTATTATATACTAGCATTTCGTCACAGATCTACTAGTCGGAAGTCATTAATAAGGCTTATTATCTAGCCGATCCCGTTTTAGACGCTATGCTATCAATCATTTGAATAGTCTATTCAAACTAATTATGTTCTGATAAACTATCGGGTAGACTGTTCAAAAGATTAATAGCGGCTCGCTAGAAGCAGGATACGCTAGATAAGACTCACTAATGACTTCGACTACAGTAATATTTATTGATTCATTTCTGGTTAAAAGAATCCTAACGTGTGCTTGTAAAAATCTTTGCTCTGCTATGATTACCATCTGACTCACAACAGTAATATTTATTGATTTATTTCTGGTTAAAAGAATCCTAATGTGTACATTTGTAAAAATCTTTGCTGTGCTATGATTACCATCTGACTTACAACAGTAATATGTATTGATTTATTTCTGGTTAAAAGAATCCTAACGTGTACATTTGTAAAAATCTTTGCTGTGCTATGATTACCATCTGACTTACAACAGTAATATTTATTGATTTATTTCTGGTTAAAAGAATCCTAACGTGTATATTTGTAAAAATCTTTGCTGTGCTATGATTACCATCTGGCTTACAACAGTAATATTCATTGACTCATTCCTGATTTAAAAAATCTTTGCTGTACCATGATTATCACCTGGTTCGCAACTAAAATCAGTACACGATCAAACCACCGAATTTATTTAGTTTGCACGAAAAAATGAATCAATACACAGTGAAACGAATAAGATGAAACCGTGCCAGGGTGATACTCGCTACATCCGATCGGCAAGTAAAACGTTCCGTTCTCCCGCGCGATCCGCAGATCGCCCCTCGCTAATCGCATCATCAAATCCCAATTAATTAATCGACCGCATTCCGCGACGAATTCCAAGCACGCGCGACCGTGCTCTCGACGCGTTGCTTTTGTTTCGAGCATGCTGACCGAATGATTAAAAGTCCTCCGGTTCGGAAGACGAGTCGCCGGCAGTTGCACGCTCCTCCCGGATGACTCAGTGACCGCAATGCCGGGCGGCGGCTATTAAATGGCAGTACGCTCATAAATATAAATCATACGGAATTGTTTTGTTGCTCCTCGATGCTTCTGTCGGTCGCGACCCTGGGGAAACAGCTGTCCACCCAGCCGAGCCAACTCGTAATGCCGCCAAATTTGGTCTCGCGGTGTTCCTGTCGAGGAAACGTGTCTCGCGGACTCAACCAGGTCTCTCTTTGTCGTTCAATGTGCTCGGTATCTCGGTGGAAATACAATGAAGCGGATGGAAATATCGGGGTGAGTCGAGCGATTGCCGCGAGGGAACTCCGAACGGTTCCCTACTTGGGGGTTTGCTTCTAGATTTAGGCGAAAATGTATGAACTGGGATTAGGAGTTTAGACATTTTTAGGGGGACTTTTGACAGGCAAAGTCATCACAGCCGTGAGAGGTGACATTTTTTGCTGCCACTAATTGTAAATCCAAGCTTAAAGTATAACAAAAATGATGACCTTAATTTTATTAAGCTGCTTGTAATAAAATCGAAGAAATCATAGTGAAATCGCATTTAGGGGTACCAGCCTCAGAGGCGTAGCGATGGGGAGCAGGTGGAGGAGGCACGTACCCCCCGGGCGCTGTTGGCGAGGGTGCGCCAAATTTCTCACAGTGGTTTCGAAATCCCACCAAAGTCAAATCGTATAATGATAGTGCCACATTCCTGAATAAAGAACAATTAAAAAATCAGCTTTGGTAACACAGTTCCCGTATTTAAGTTTGCTAGACTCTAACCCCCTCGGAGGGGACATCCGAGCGCAATGATTAAACGTTCCCGCCGAATTAACTCGTCAGACCGAACGCGGAGGGATTATCACGCGACAATTTAAATCGCCATCCACGGTTAACAGGTTAAAGTATCATTCCCCCCGGTGGAGGGGATACGTTATCGGTGGATGGGAGCCGGCGAAATCGCAAGGGGGCGGCGAACGTTGCCGATAAATAACGGTGGTCCGCAGCGGTAGTCCTCGTACCGTCTACCAGCCGTAATTGACTCGCCAGACAGATGAATTTATCGGGTCGATTTTGACGGGGGATCCCAGCGTGCATCGGCGACGATCGTGGCGCGAGTTCTCGCGCCATAAAATATCAGGGCCGCCGCGACGAGGGACGTATAAATATTCATGGCGGTTCGCTCGCGATAAAAATCGACGGTTTCCCGTCCGCGTCGGGCAGGATTTTTTCGACGATCGATAATCTTCAACTTGCCTATTTCGAAGATTGGTCCCGAGGCTCGATCGTCGCGGCTCGATCACCCTCTTCTTCTTTCACCCTCCTCCTCTCCCCCACGGTCCGAGGTAATTACTCGCGTCGATGGACCGTTGGCTGCGTCGTTCGAAATTGCAGCACCGGTGGCATAGGGCTATCTAATCACCGGATTGGATACGCCGGGCCTGCTAATGAGCAAACAGACGAAACGACGCGAGGTAATCGCGGTTTAATTAACTTTTTGCCACCGCGAGAGGGCCAAAAGAAAATCAGCGCCGGTCCAAGGCTCACGAATTCGATGCTCGGGACACTAATAAGTGTAAACGTCGGGTCGCGTATTCCAGGGACGATTCCTGAGAGGATATCCGACTTCTTTCGCGCGACAAGGATCGCTGTAATTAATCCGAGGGTTAGGCATCTTGGAAAGATTCTCTTGCATAAACGTTACCTTGAAAAAGCGACCTTGGACGTTGGTCAGATTGGACAAAGAGCAATTTTTCGGTGGCGCCCAACCCCTCCGCGATAATAATCGGTTAGCTCCTGACAGGCCGCGAACAGTAGTCTAATCCACACGTTCGCGGCAGAAGAACGTAGCCGCGATCAATCTAGGCCAATTTAAATTTCGTAGACGGTCGGTCTAGCCCGTCCTCTGTTCCAGGGGCTGATTATACGTCTCGAGCATCCCCTCGCGGCGCGCGAGTCGAATTTCTATTAGCCCTCGAATCCGAGGAACGTCGGAACAACCGGATCGGCCGAGCGTGGGTTTCGCGAGATCCTGAAAAATATTTCGATTAAAATGCATATGAGGACGAACGCGGCGCGTTGATTTCGATGTTAGGCCTGGCTGGATCCGGGGCACCCGTGGAGAGCCGAATCGATGATAGAACGAGTCGATTAACAACATTGAAATACCACCCCGAAGCTCGTAAGCAACTCCGAAACCGATTTGTGCCGCTGAGATGATACCTTCCCTTTTCTCACACCGGTGCTTGCGGTTCGAATACTCGGTTCTGATTAAAACACGCCCCCTATACGCATCCCGGGACCAAGGAGGGAGGCGACGACTATCGTTTCGCAAAATAACTCGTCATTCTTGTTGTCACTGAACGATAATCCAACGGTTAATCATCCCGCTCGTCCTTCGTCACTGATTCGAAATGGCTTCGATTTTTCAAACGTATCGATGCTACCTGTAAAGTAAGTGGTTACGAATGAGATTCGCGTTTGGATATCAAGTGTAACATTGTTTTATTTCTTCGTTTCAACAAATTAGTATCGTATCTGTATCGTCGGGCTTCTTTGTTGCGGCTGGAAGATGTTATTCATTTTTTAGACGAATCGATGGTACCTGCAGAGCAAGTGGCAAATGAGTCGTACTTCTTTTTAGCTTCTACTAAGGAATCTTTTTAGCTTTTTACTTTAATAAATCGATATGAGCTTATTACCGTCCGGATTTTTTCTGGGTGCTTCAAAGTGTTGTCGATTTTTCATACGGTATTGATGATGCACATAAGCGTGGAGATTGAATGTACAGGGTGCGGCAGAAAAATCGATATCTAAGTTTTATTCGTCCTGAATCTATTAGGTTGTCCGAAAAGTTTCTTTCGCTTTATTAATAAGTAATACATGCACAATAGTTTATGTTTTATGTTACATTACTGAATTGTGCACGATTCATTTTGCTCCATTACTGTTACAACATGAATATCTATGAAATTAGATTGTCTCTTTATATAAACACGACTACATCAAATAATTGAGTGCAACTCGCGAAAGAAATTTCGGGACAACCTAATAATTTCACTTTACACTTTACACTTTTGCACTTGAATATTTACAATGCATATAGTAACATTCAGTCTCCGATTAAATATTAATAAGAATCACGGTTCGGAACATGAATTTCGACTGTTCGAAAATAAAAGAATTTTCAATCTTAAAAGCAAACGTTCCTCGATTAAAACAGACCAGGTCGCCGTAATGAACTCTACAAACGCATTCCAAAGCGCTGCCCGCGCTTCACGGTGGGATAACAATCTCTCCAACGCGCCTCGCGGTGGCCCATGCAAAATTAATCATCTCTAATACGCTTCGCCTAAGTGGCTCGCGTCGGAAGCAATAACAGACCTTAACGGCTCTAATTAGAAGCACCCATGCGATTTAATGAGTTGGCGATGCTCGGAAGGCGCGCCGATCCCGACCGCCACGCGACTAAATATTTTCCATCGCGCTCGCTCGCATAACCGCGCAAACAGGAAGAGCAACCGCGACGAAGACGCGCGCGATTCAAAGAAGCTCGACTATTTATACGAATTCGTCATGGGAAACGTTCACGAAGGCAATGCATCAGCCGCGGAGCCGCGTTCGCGCCGCTCAAAGCGGCTTTCACCCTCGAAGAGAGTGACGATCGCCGGTTATTATTGGCGCCAAAAGGCGCCCACGCACGTGCGTAAGTGAGTGCAGGCCGCCACGCGGTGTTTGGCACCGCAGTCCCGGGGCTAATTCGTTTTTCCGCGTACGGATCTCGGCGAGCGTGCCCTCTCGCGAACGCACGACTCCTGGCGGCCGTCCAAACGGATGAATTATAACGGAGGCCGCGGGATCTTGGCACGGGAAACGCCTTGGGTTCGTCCGTGGAGCGTTATAAATCCTCGCGGCGCTTAACGCGCCCGTCCGCGATGTCTCCGATTCCGCGAGGAAGTCTTTCGACGCGATAAACGCGCCGGGACGTCGCGTCGCTCGGAGACGCGCCCGATATTGGCACATCGACTGTCTAGCCGATTTCGTACGCGCCGAAGCGTGCAAGTGTGCACTTGCCAGAGAAGCCAGCGCTCGAAATAAGCGGTAGTAAATAAACACTGGGATTTACGCGACACTTCCGAGAGAATGGACAAGAGATCAGAGCGAAGAGATCGGGCTCGTTTCTACCGAGTGGACATTTGGGTTGCAATTTTGATAGTTTGTTACGTGGACTCTGACGTGGGAGATACATTTCATTCGTCCAAGATGCTACGGTACCCCTCAGGGGCTGTAGCCGTGTTTGTAGCTATAGTACGGGATTAGCAACCCCCAAGTACCCGAGCTAGAAGGGGGCCAGCGGGCCCCAATAGATGAGAAGTAAGAGATGCTGCACAAACATTATTAAAACAATGCAGGGGTCGTGTAAGACGATGATAAGAAGAAAGAAGTTACGCACTTTAAATAAATGAATGAATAAATGAATGATGCATCGACAGGTTGCGAAGCTTATTACTTTTAATGTTAACCTCTTATTTCTTTTCTTATTAGTTTTTATTCTAAATTGGTTGCTGTACGAATACTTCTTGCACTGACTGCATATACATATATCCAATCACTGACTTAAAGGGGCCTCTACCGCTTCATTACTCTCGGTCCTCTTCAAACGTAAATCCCGTACCGAGTTCCGGTTTTATTTAAATTTAAGAAAACAAGAAAGAGGAAATGAAAATTGCAACAAGTGAACGATTTACGCAATCGAGCGCGGTCAGCGTGTTTCGACGTCCGTCAAACAATCATTATCCAGCGGAAAGATAAGAAAATAAACCGCGGGCGCGAACGAAAACGTTCCACCCGTGCACGCCTCGTCGATCTCCAAACACTCCGCTGCCGAAAGTGTAATTTCGTAATCGCGGATCGAAAGCGACAAAATAAATAAATGCATCGATCATTAGCGGGACAACCGCGCCTAAGCGCGCACTCCGTGGCCGTGCGTGCCCGCACGTGGGCGCTCGAGTTCGGGCTCCGTGAGTCGCGTGTGGGTTCGCCGAGCTGCTTGCTCGCCAGCGTGAAGCGTGTGCGTGGCTCGTTCCAGCGTGTGCGAGCAGACGTCTACTCGCGAGTAGTGGGAGCGTGGAGTGCCGTGGGACACGGACGAACGAAGGTGGAGGAGTAGGCAGAGAAAGGGAGGAGGTGGCTCGCTCGCGGCGAGACCCGTGAGAGACGAGGAATAAAGAGGGACAGAAGTCGTGCTCGCTCGAGCCCGCTTAGTCCCACGCGACGGCTCGTGGCTACTCGTGGCCGACGCGCGTCGCGTCGTCGCGTCGCCCTTTGTCGGGGATTGATAGCGAAATCGAGGATAAATCAGATCGCGAGTATGCGTTTCGCGACCGTTACGTACACCGGGTACGTGGCAGGTCTGAAATTATGCGAAACTTAATAGAACTTCGGTATTTTGATTTCTGTTAGGTCTACCGGAAAGTTCTGTCCGATTATAGCAAGATGAGTATGCGCATATTCGTTAAAAATGATATACAAATTGCGATCACGCTGGCAAGAAGTCATAAATAATGATGGAAATTGTATTACTCGATACAATTTATTCAAGAGAACTTCCTGGTAGACCTAATATTTGGTAATCCAATAGACAGGCCGTTTGGGAATAAGGAATTTGGAATTGACCCTATCGAATCATTTTTCCTCCTTCCTTTTCAAAATACCCAATTTTTTACCTTTCTTTCATTAGTACGCAAAGTATCAAGGAATAAGGTACC
>NC_071981.1:2731279-2738555 GCF_026283585.1 Hylaeus volcanicus | reverse complement strand
AATAAATTTGAAATGTAAGTCTTTGGTAAAGTCTAAAGAAGTAACAATAGGTAATGCATGGAGTAAAATTTACTCGATCTTTCCATGCCAGGATTCAACATAATCACAATAATATTGTTCAGGCACCGTTTAATGTCGCGTTATTCAACGTACATGTGTTCAAGCGACGAACGTCTCCGCGCCAGCGCGTAAACAAGTTTTTGCAATGATTTCCACGGCGCCTTTTCCGGCGTAGGGACGTATTATCGCCTAACCTTTGCTATTCAATCAGAATACGAGAATTTTGAATTTGTCCTTGTAACGCCAGACCAGTTCTCGTTCGACCGTCGACAAGTTAGCACACGTTCTCGCGATTCGTATAATCGACTTTGTTTGATTTCTTATTAAATATTCCGGATCTACGTGCGCGATAGTTAATTAACGTTGGAATGCGGTGTAAGTTTCAACGGATGCGGCATGTAAATACGTCTCGAAGCCTATTGGAACCAGTTTACATTCAATTCTAATTACGAGCCTCATCCACGCTCCGAGCAAAGAAACACAACGATACCTATTGGAATCAATTTATATTCAATTCTAATTGCAAACCAGATCTACGTTTCGTCTCGTCGAACGATTCATCAGCAGACCAGACTGAATCTCATCAGCGTGGCGACGACTTCTAATAAACGCCTCCTTCGCAGTTCCCACAAAGCCTTTAATCCTCGACGCGAAGCGCTCGCACGAAAAGGAGCCCACGTTTTTGCGAAGCCCACGATGTGACCGAGCGTGTGGCGACATTTCAGGCTCACGCAATCGTGGGTCCGTTTATGTCGCGAACTGAAAAGCTGCACGCGGTCGGAATTAATGCAAATTGAAATAAGACGAAAAAATTAGTGAATTTCAAGTGGCTTGTGCGAGAGTCTCCGATGGGGATGGCTTCGTTAACCCGATGCAGAAATGCAGAAGTAAGTAAAATTTTATCCGAGTGATAGATAACCAACTTTAGAATTAGTAATTTAGTTTAGTTCGGTACTGTCTCGAAATAAGCAACTCGGTCGGGATCAGCGAGTTGCTTATTTCGAGGCGATACTGTAATAAGTTCAGTAATAAAGGGGCCCTCGAAATTAAGACAGCATTCGCGACGGAACGGGAGGGGGTCAGGTGGCCTAGAAGCTTACCTGTCGATATTTATCACGCGAGCAGTCGCGGCACCCTGGCGTGATCGGGCGTCGCTCCCATTGGCATATCGCCTGAGCGAGAAAGAGAAAGGAAACGGACACGGTGGGAAATCGCCTTAAGGTCGCCGCCACAGAAGGTTCGCGTGGTTTATGCGTCGCGACAGCGCATCGTTTTAACCTCGTAAAGCATTTAAATGGAAAGTTGAGGTAAACGCGCCAATTAAGGTCGCGAGCGGCATGGATCGTGCGTCGGCATCGTTACCTCAAAGGATACCGACTGGAATCCGTTTTACAAGCAAACGGTTTCCCGTCAGCCGTGCCATACGGGTCGGAATATAGATCGCTGCTGATCGACTTGGCAGTGTCGTCGATCGGCCACGATTAACACCGAACCGTGACTGATAAACGATTTTATATTAAACGATCGCTTAAAACGATTTCTTATATACGATCCCGTGATACCGAACACACGTCCAGTTTCACGTGCGTGACAAATTTGCCGAGTAAGATATCGCGAATAGACTTTATAGTATTTATTCTCGTAACTTGGTCGAAATTCATGAATCTTATTCAACTTAATTTTCTCCGACACTCGACATTTAAAATTAATTTTTGCAGTTCTTCGATGGAAAGCCATTTAGTGCCGTCCATATATGGGTGACATGGCGATCAACGTGTTATACGAGATGATCTCGTTTGGGAGCGACTTATCTTTTTATCGATACTCAATCACCTGTACGGACTGAATGCAGCGAATTTCTGCTGACTGTGCAAGGCGTTCCGGTGATCTTGATACTTCCGAGAAAGGGGCGAGTCTTTGTGCAAACACGAATTAAAAATGTAGACTTTTGACTCGAAGCAAATGCGTGCCTCTGGAATATTATTCTGGTTCTTTGGATGCAAAATACTCCGCACATTCACGTTCGATGTCATATCGTTGTTGAATCAGTGCCCACTCGAAAAGTGCGTCATTGCTCGAAAAAGATGATCCAATGTCTGGCCTGTCCATGAATTACTAATTTGTTTTCCATAATGTTTCCCTGACATGAAGCCGAATATTTCTCGCTACTCGTTCTAAAAATAAATGAATCGAACAGTGGAAATACGAACAAATGCATGATCTGCATATTTTAATGAACCACTTCTGCTGTTCCATTCAGACTGGTATTCCTTCGTAAAAATTCCGGAATCCTATCGAAATTTATTTTCTTCGACACCTGGCCTCCGTAATTAATTCTTAAAGTTCCCGAGTGGACAGCACTGTCGCCCATATATGGCTGACGTGGCCATCAACGTGCAAAAAACGATGGCATATTTAGATACGTAGCCATGTAACTGGGGGGGAAATGAAAAATTTAAATGCAATTATTCAACAAAATTGAATCCAAAATAGCCTCAGAGAAAACGAAGATAAATTTAATTCCTTAAGAAAAACACACCCACGATTACGGTTGGCATTTAGTTGCGGACGAACCGTAGTTAAATTTAATTCATTCAAAAAACCACACGCACAATTGCCTCGACCGGGTTTGTAATTGCGCGCTGCGTTTGGATCGTTGAAATTTAATCTAAATTCCGTTCGAGTCACCGTCCACGCGTCGCAGACTTCCTCGACGACTTCCAAACATCGACGACCTCGAGAAATCACGCTTCGCAAACGGCAGTTCCACGAATCGCCGTGCGTGCCGTTCGCCACGCCGCGCGAACGTGTTAAGTGTTAATTCAGCTGAATCAATATACACGGCGCGGAATTTTGAATCAGTTCGGCGAGCCGCGCGTGGGCGCATCCCCGCAGGAAATAGCGGCGCGCGCAGCCTTGGAAACGCGCGCCGGTCGGTGACACAAAGAGACGTCGCGCGGCTCCGCATGATTTATCGTCGATTTCCCGGAGCGATATAGCGCTCGGCGTAGCTACAAGCGTGTCGACCGTGCCCGACCGCGTTGCTTAATCGTTGCTGCTCGCGCGTGCATCAGCGGGACCAGCGCCAGAAACGAACCGCGATAGCCGCGCGCGTTCCGACCGTCTCTTTTAGCGCGAAAAAATACGAGGGGGATTGAACGCGCGTCAGAAGCGACCGGAAGCGCGCGAAGGGAACGAATTTCTTCCGCGAACGACTCCGCGAGACCCCGTTCTGACTCTTTGAGCCACGCGAGTCGAAATTAAAGCAAAACACGAGCTGCGCGGGAATATTATTACTTATCCAGATTCAAAATTATCGCTCCTTCGTGTTCGTAGGGTTTCGCTACGGACCATGGTTTTAAATGTGTGTGGTTTGTTTTAACCATTTATTTACTGTACTCGGTACTGTATTAATTTAAACGCTTCGAATTCGCTATTGTGACTTTCAAGTCCGCTTCTATGAAGTTCGTTTTTTTTTTTTTTTTAAGCTTAGAGACAACTCAGTAAATAATTCAGTGAATAAAGAGTTCGAGGATTCTCCTTTGGTTTCCTCGGGAAATGAAATCGTGTAAAATAGTAACTCTAAAAGAGAATGATCGAAACGCTTCACGTAGATCCACCACGGTTCCTGTTATCCGCGGTTGCGACCAATCGGCAACAGGGGATGATAACCCTTTCGAATCGCGTCTGTCCCATCGATCCAAGCCTGTGTTTCGAGACGGCGATGCGAGGAGGTGGTTTCGTCGCGTCGAACAGGAAGCCAGGCAAATATTTTCGTTGCGTCATCGCGGTGCCGTCGCACTCCGGCTCGCGATCGCGAAAATATTGGCCCATAATCGCGCGCAAACATTGCCTCGGTGCAGGGTACGGAGGGGTCCAGGGAGTCCAGCGAGGGCCACTTCGCGGAGCAGGGAGCGAGCACAATGGCTAAACTAATATTGAAATATTGCCGGCCGATTGGGCCCCGAGGGCATTTTTCAACGTCGCTGCCGAAGCGCGGCCGCTAACAAATGCGCTTGATTTACGATCCAGGGAAAGGCATTGAATGCCGATTGTTAATACGAAATCATTTATTTACGCGGACGCTGCTCGATCGTTGAGTATTCACCTGGCCAGAGGCACCGGGCATGCTCTAAGACAGTGGTTCTTAATCTTATCGAGCTCGGGGATCGCTTAGAAAATCATTTTTAACACGTTTGTATTCAAGATATTGCCTCAGACAGAAAATTGTACAGGAAAATTGTAGATTTTTAGAATTGTAGAATTGTAGATTATGTGTGATTACACATAAAGATTTGTTTAGGAAGTTGCGAATAATAATTAGTAATACGAGTAGTAATTAATAACGAGGATTTACGACGTGTCTTGCATATAATAAAATAAAATTCGCTACAACTACAATAAGATTCACTGCGCCAGAGAGACAGCGGCAAAGTGCCCTATTTCGGCGATTTTTAGAAAAATGAATTTAAAAACCATGACGCCGCTTCGTTAATTTCGTTTTTATTCAACGTGACCACAAGCATTTATTCCTGTAAAATTTAATTAATTTTCCCGACAATTTTGTTGTTCGTTTAAAAATTGTTCAATATTTTTCATCAGGAAACTTTTCTTTACTTACTCGCGAAATGGTGTAATCACGATGATATTCAAAAATAAATGAATAAAACGCTGTTGTTTAATCATAATTAAAATTTACAGAATAAAAAGAGTCGTTTCCTTTTTAATTAATTTTTCTCAAATTCGCCGAAATAGTGCGTTTTGCTCGAATACTCTCCTATTAATAACGTTAACCGCGACGAATTTATTCTTTCCCGGGACTGTAATCTGACCGCAGGGATAAATTAGAAACGGTCGGTACAGAGTCCCGTCCAATGATTGTGAAATATATGGGAACATTTTTTAAAACGGCGACGCGACGCCGACGTTCAGATAAAGTAAAGGCGTTCTTGTTTTCGCTATGTCACGTGCGCGAGAGAGACGGGGCAGATAAAGTCACGATACCGAGGATTCAGGGTGTTTGTGCAATTCGTTGATAAGATTTATCTCGCGGGCGAGGTGTTGACGTTCGCGAGCCATTGATTAAGCGTCGCCTGTCTTAACGCATCGCTGACCAATCGGGGAGATCTGTCTTCTAACAGAAGACTCGTTTGTCTCTATACTCGTGCAAACTTTTATACAGAGGGTTACAGTCAGCTGGAAACAACATGAAATCAAGGGTAACGCTAATATGCGATAAGAGATAAGGGATGAGAACTGAGAAATGAAAACTTCATTTTACGAAGTACCATGTGTGGTAGACTTATGTGGGACGAGGCACAAGACTCCACTCCTCTGGTATGTTTATACTAACTACGTGGAATCTAGAGTCGAAGATAACGTTAATGTGCGCTAGATAAGAGTCAATTTTTCGAGAGTATACAACTTAATGATGTCCCCTTCTAATGGGAACCTCGATTAAGAACTTAAGATTTCCCACTTGCATCGAAGTAGTGTGTTTACATTATCTGCATGCAATCTGAAAGCAAAGACCACGTTAATGTGCACTAGATAAGACATGAATTTTCCAAGAATAGGTACGTTTAAGATCACTTCTGCCTTATACAGATTATTTTCAGTCTCTTGGAAAACGCGATCAAACATAGCCGGTAGAATCGTCTACTCGCGCTTCAAAAAAGCAGTTACGTATAAATAGTATCGAAACCCCATTAGTAACCGTTACGTTTCGAAGTAACTTCACCTCTGAAAAACCAATAAATTTCACGCACTCCAAATAAACTCGGGACACGAGATACTCCAAATTACTCGTCACGGTTCGCGTTAATTCGAACGAATCGTTTCGCGACCCGCTTTGTCCATTTCTGGGCATGCGCGTTCGTATTCGATGGTGTCTCTTCTCGAGGAAGACGAACGCGAAAGAGCGGGTCTCTTCGAGGAGGTCCCGCGGACAAAAGGAGCCGTGACAAAACGCAGCCTCGTGCGTCATACGGAGTTACAAACTTTGCGCGATGCTAATCCCCGATTTGAATCCGATTTTGGCAGGAACCGGTCGACCGGCGACCGACGCAAAAAGCTGGTAGCGTGATTGAAGACGAGCGCTGAGCGTACAGAGGTGGAGAGCGGCCAGAGGTATGCGTGAACGGGAAGCGTTCCTCTGTCGGAATGTTAAAAATATGACCAATTACGCGCTACATATATGGCGTACAGCGACGCCGAAAAATCGGGCGCCGTTTTTGTCGTACAGGTGTACCGCGGTACCAAACGAAGGCCTTTACGCTTCGTTTCGAGATCATCCCCGACGGTACAAAATACGCGCAACTGCTCCTCTGTGAACGGACAATTAAACCGCATCGATCTTGTTCGAGACGTGATCGCCGGCTCATTAAAGCCTCTGAGCGGTTTTGCTGACAGTTTCACCTGGGTCTTTGAAGCGCTCACACGGTTTAAGTTGCCATCATTGCATCGCGGCAAAGATGTAATACTGCGAAATACAGTAGGTTACAGTATAAACCGAACTAGAGCTTAGAACTCTGTAATTCAAAATATTCAAGCACCGTAGAGCATAATACATCGAGTAATAGCATAATGTATCGAGATACAACGTAATAATACCCGTTGAAACATAGTATAATGCGGATTAAAATAGCAAAATGTAGCTTAAAACTGCGATGTACAGAATATTCAGGCATCATAGAGCATAATACATGGTATAATTGCCGATTGGACGGATTTTTTTGCAAAAATTGCGCTTTTCAATGAACTTTAAGAGATAAAATTCAAACCAAAATAATTGAATTCGTCTTTTGCGACATTTTTTAATTTCTCTGAAAAGAAACATAAATTTTTAAAATGTCGTCACTTAATTTTTCTTCGAAAGAAACTTCGACTTTTTCCTCATTTTATGACACAAGTCCCATCGTGGGCCGAATTGTTTTCATAATTTTTTGTTTAATTGAAAATAAATTTTTTTCACAATTTTTGGTAGAACTATAGCTATTTGAAGAAAAAACATCGTTTCCTTTTTTTAAAATTCATAACTGTTTTTTGGTCCACTACGCAAATCTGCAAAAATTCATGAAAGGGTATTCAGCAGGGTACTATGATATAAAAATATTTCAACCGAATTAAAAATGGTCGGTTCGAAAAATGGTCAAAATGGAGTGTCTCGCGTACAGTTTATGGCATTCGCGATCCCACAGTAAATCGTAGGTCAAAG
>NC_071981.1:2721196-2731269 GCF_026283585.1 Hylaeus volcanicus | reverse complement strand
GTACAGTTTATGGCATTCGC
Source organism: Hylaeus volcanicus (assembly GCF_026283585.1). Classification (NCBI taxonomy): domain Eukaryota; kingdom Metazoa; phylum Arthropoda; class Insecta; order Hymenoptera; family Colletidae; genus Hylaeus; species Hylaeus volcanicus. The sequence goes on along the minus strand of NC_071981.1, from coordinate 2,731,249 downwards.
GATCCCACAGTAAATCGTAGGTCAAAGGGTTAAACCCCGCCTTCGTTCTAATGATTAATCAAAACCAAATCCAACCCCAGTTGCAATCGCAACTTCCTGTTACACCTGGCAAATGCAGTCGCGAGTGCAAAGAGTTGTCCGCAACAAGCAGGTTTCACGTATTAATTTCCCACGATGACAACCAAATTTACAAATCCCCCCACTGATCGCCAGAGGGGGGCCCCAACTTTCGAAGCGCGGATCGAGCGCGTCCATCGAATCACAACGCGGCACGCCCAAGAATTCCTGTAATTGGCCGAAACCGACACTTTCACGAATCGTCGGGTACGCTCGGGGGCAGCTTATCGGTCCCTGCGAAAGAAAAAGCGAGTGCGTGCCCCGCGCGACCAAGGCGGTTACGAAAGACGCACGGCCGAACCACCGCCAGGCCATACGAGATATTCCGCTCACGCGTGTCGCCTGAAATTATGCATCTCGCATTTTTCCCCGTCGGCCGACAATGCGGCCGCCGCTCGTCCCCGGATGCCATTTGTGGAAAAGCCGCGCAATTATCCGCCGGCAAATCTGAGCGGCAGCTGTGTACTCCAAGTTTGGTCCCTTCCTCTTTCTCGCTCCCACCTTCCGCTCGTATCGTCGCTTCGCGGCCCTGTTCCCCTGCTCGAAGCCTTTCTTTCCACGACTCCGATGGCACGGTCGCTTGCGTGTGAGGTCTCTCGCGGCAATCTTCGTTTCATTTAAGGCGCTTGATGGCTTAATTGGGCACGACGTGCTCACCTTGAACGGGAGAACTCTACGCGTGCTCTTCAGTCCGTTTGCTCCGGGAGACCGTCTAATCAACGAACAGGGATTGCACGTTAACGGGATCACGCCGCGTGCTGGACCATGTTAGATGTTACCTCGAGCACGCGACGCTTGTCAAATTGGGAATATAGAAAGATCCGATAGAGTTCTAGGAGGGGTTGGTTATGACTCTGGGCTGATTTAAATCTAGGTCTGATATAACTGTGGTGGCGATTACCTCTGGAAGGAGAGCGGGAGAGAGGAGATACATACACGATACGATCTGTCGTACAACGTGTCGTACGACCAACGGCCACAGACAATGGAAGCCCATTCATACAGTCCAAGGGTCTCGTCGAAGCGGTTGGTCGTACGACGTGTCGCACGACCGATCGTATCATATATGGGGCCCATTAGACGCCGGGATGTTTGGAGTTTCGAATGGCTTATATATCAAGGTCTTAGGTGCGAAGGGTTTCTACTAACTTTTTTCTAATATATCAAATGAAATACATCATTCAAACAATTTAACATATCAAGGATACAAGTACATTTTACAAGTACTTAGTGAAATTTTCATTCAAAAATTTTGAAAATTCAGCCTCATTTCCCTTGACCCCTCAGAAAAAAGTTCAGATCGTCATCAGCTCGCGACAAATTCATCTGAAATGAAAAAACCAAATACTTTCTGTCAGTATATGTGTATAGCTGGACAAGGAAAAAGAATCAATTTTATAAATAAATTCTTGCCATCTCTGGCCAGAGTTCTATCCTGTCCTGTCTTCCCTGTCAAACACAATAGACGAGGCAGGGGCGCACGCTGAGAATACATCGGAAAGTAAAAGGAGAAAAAGGCGATCCGCAGCTCATTTCGCTCTGGACAGCCGACGACGCCCAGTCTGGGTCGAGTTATTTCAGACGAGCCGCGTTCCGCGTGCTCTCCGACATCGCAGCCGTACATTTAGCTTTGAACGTGGACAGCTAGACAGGTACAGAGGGAATAAGCGGGGCCCGGTTTAATATAGATATACTGCTTAATTAGCAGTTTGCTGGTCGTTTTGCTTGTACGACGACGAACATTCGTCCGTTTTCTGTGCGTTTCGCGTGCCCTGTTAGCCGCGTCGCGGACGCGATTTACGGTGCTGTTGATTACCATCGAACACGAGAAACCGTGTAAGCTGTAATCGAATTAGCATCGGGCGAAAAATTATAGTAAACTATCGTCGAGAATTGATTCACCAGGGGACCGGGAAAAGTTCGTTTCATCGAACGCCTGCGTTACCTGCCCGGGAAACCTGAAACACGATCGCTCTTGAATTGCTCGATCTCCAATTGCTCCGAGATGTTTACGAGTTCCCTCGACGCTTCGATGACGATTAATATTACCCGGGGAACGAACCTTAGTCGGAAGAATATTTAAATTATTCGATTTTTTCCTGCCGTGTCAATTTAGATATCCGTATCAGTTTCCAATTTTTTCTCACGAACCTGTACAGGTTCTCCACTGGAATTATACTTACTTTCGAGACAGGATATGTGTGTGTCTGTAAATGACGTAACAGAAATCTATAAAGATTTAAGAAATGTTACAGATTAAAAATCAACCGCGTTTTCAGTTAGAATAAAGTCTGCTTAACCTATTCGCATCGGAAAAGTGGAAAATTCCGCTTAGTATACCGCTCAGTGGTAGGGATGGTCTATGTGCATTTATCGTAGAGCACAGCAAAAATTGTACTTTACTGTATTAGTATGAAACGCCATCATCCCTTGGCGAATAGATTCAGCATTCAGCGTTCGTAGAATCGATAAATTGAAATTCTTATCGAGGTCTGGCGCGCGGGAGGTAGAGAAAACGAGTTGGAACTAACAAGATCAAAAATTGGGGGTGGGTCGTCCGGAACGAACGTGGGCCGCGGTGCGTCTGTGCGGCATCCGCGTGGGATCGTTGTTGTGTGCGTGGAGATCGGCGAGTCCAGGTCGTTACCCAGATACCAGGACGTCGTGTGCGTCCACCACCACCGACGCCGTCGTCGTGACGCGTCCTACGGCGACGTGACGTGTGGGAGTCTCTGACTCTTTGCTTCAGTTACTATCTTGCATCTCCGTTTATTCCATTCCTCCTCGCTCCACTTTCTTCTACAGGAGAGTGATCCACTGATCTCGTTTGTTGTTCATTTTTAAAAACTGACACCAATCCATCGTCGTTTCTTCCTGAATTCTTCGAAACGATAGCTCCATTTATTCATCGAGAAATATTTCATTACATCTATCATAATTTTTACTTTTGTTACGTAGACCAGAGTTTCGCTCATCTGCATCTCGATTCGTGCCTCTCGCTGAAACGACGTGGGCACGATAATCGAGCACTCCATCTCCCACTGTTTTCACCTCGATCTTTTTCGCCGACCGTTCCCTCCTTATTTTCGCGCACGGTAAGAGGGAACCGCATGCTAATACCGTCGGCGTGCACGCCGCCACGGAGGTGTTAATGATCGACAATTCGTCCGGCGTGACCATTTTAGTCACGCGTCAGTCGTAATTTGTCCAAGCCTTATAACCGAGGCTTCCCTGGGCGACCGCGTCGTATTTCATCGCGCGCCGTTGTAGGAGTTAGGCGAACGCGAGATCGAGATCTTGAGATACTGCGGTTTGCTGCGTCGGAGTTCCTAGAGATGAAATCAGAGACAAAGAGCTTACGCGATATTTCACGTTCCGCGAACGCTGCGCGAATCTATGAGGCGCTCTAAATCTGCGCCGATGACCGGTCTGCCGTTACGGTACCGTCTGCTCCGATGCGAATAGTCCCGTAGGAAGGAAACTCGGAAATTTATTCGCCGCGTAATTGCCGCGAACGTTCTTCGCGTGATACCTCATCAGCCAGGGACGGTTGGGAAATTAATGGCTCGGGTTGTTAATCTCTCGATACTCTGGCAATAAAAATTGCGACATGCTCTTCCAGGGCTCTCAGTGGGATTCGCCTGGCTCCAGATGTTACCGAGACGGAGCAATTGCAATCGCGTTCTTATTTTTACGCGGGGAAATTTTTCAAATAGAAAGGTATTCGACTGTGGCTATTACAGGTCCTTGTTTTCTATAATAGTCAGAGCTGAGTAAAATACGTATTTTAAATAGTAAATAATGAATAAATATTTTAGAAAGTGAGGTGTCCAGAAAAATTAATTTGGATGATAGCTGGATGGTTGATTACTATTACAAATGTTGGTTTACATCATTTCTGAATGTATAAAAATAAAATGTTGGCCTCGTAGGATTTTCCAGGATTATTAGTCTGACAGTGAGCGTGTTAATTAATCCAGTAGAAGACACTCATCAGAGAGTCTCGCTCTCTGAATGCTCTCTCGGAATGCTCGCTCGGAATGCTCGCTCGTATCGCCCATGGATTATCGATCGACATGATCATTGGAGTGCTGCGCCCATCAGGATCTTCTGGGTCCGTTACTAGATCGCGGCTGGTGGCCCGGTGCGCGATTGCGCGCCGACAATGCTCACGGCACAACGCAACGACGACGTGTGGGCTCGTGAAGTGTGGGTTCGGCCGCCTTTTTAGCCGTCGTATTTGGCGATACATGGGACAAAACAGTCGTGTGGGCTCCGCCAGCCTACCCGGCGTCTCGAGGATCGTACTTGGCGAAAGCGATACTCGGAAATTAATCGCGCGCCCGTGCCTTTGCCAAGAAACGTTGCAGGCATCGGTGATAAAATTGCTAATGCAGGGGCAATAAAGACGCGGGAGTCGGGGGATATACGTATACCTCCGCGAAACGCTCTCTCGAGGACGTCGCGCGATCCTGAAGTGCAAATATTTTTCGCGCGCTCGCCAGCGCTGGTTTCGCTCGATATAATTTGACAAGGTCGGGAACGAGGCTCGTCACGCGATCCACCGCGACGTGGCTTCTCGCAGAAGAGGTTAATGGAAAGTTATCTTCTTTAATCTCGAAGGCTGTCGCGCTCGTGCTCGCCGCTTCGCTGTCACTGGCAATTGAAGTGGCACGTGATTGGCCTGGTCACCGAGCGGTCACACGGTTCTCGTTTGATCGCGGGTGTGCGTTGGTTGCTCGCGGCTAGTTTAGGACGTAATGAATTTTTTTTCATTTTATTATTGTATCTTTCACTATCGTTGACGCATTTAGTCTTAATTCTTTGCACTCGAGGCCTTTCTTTCTGGTCTCAACTCGAGACACTTTCTTAGTTGGATGATCAACACGATTACTCATAACGAGTACTATAGATTCATCCTTAACCAAACATCTTAATCGCGGTTCCAAGTTTCATTCTGTACTTCGTACCTTCCTTAGTCACGAGTCTCTAATCATTCATCCTCATTATTCATTCTCAGAAATAGATTATACCCACAGTTCATTGAGCCGCAAAATACTGTTTATTTGAGTCCTCCACGATTCGTAATTATCGCTGCGCAACTTTTCATTTTGTTGTACGTTTGAACATTTCACGATGATGCGTATCCTTTTACTTTTTAAATTCTGAGCCCATAACTAGTTCGATTAGGTTCGGGAGCAGAGGGTAATAAATACCAGTAATTATTTAAACTTTACATACATATATCTATACACTGACGACAAATACATAAAGATACATATAGCCGAATGAAATAAATCCAAAGAAATTAAACCTAACCAAACAAAGGGTTAATAAGAGTCAGTGAATAACACTTTAGACTACCAGTCTCGAACTAGCGAACTTCTACCGACGACTTCTCTGTACGTAAGTTAAACTTCCTGACACGCGTTTCTTCATTTCGCGACGCTCGTCGGGCCCGTAACTTTCCGTTTGGACCCGTGAAACTTCACACGTGCGCGGAAAAGCAATCGGCGCGTATCTGGGCGTCTTCGGCGAGCAAACGGAGCCAGCGGAGAGCTCCGGTCGGATTCCCAGACGCCTCCAGAACAAAATCGCGTTTGCACGGCAAACATTGAATCGGGCGCTCCGTCTGAAACGTGCGCAAACAACGCCCCGACGAGGCCCAACGGCTCGTGACAGGCCTTCGCGGGAATCCTCGAGGATTACTCGAGCTGGAAAAAGCACGTCGTCCCACGAGTGTCGTAATTCACCGTCTGTCGACACCTGTTCAAATGCGGTGGCTGGCGAACGGGCGTCAGAGGTCGCGGATCGAGAAGCGTTCTGTCTGCTAGACGCGACGTAACCTGCGCGCGCGCATTCGCGGGAATAACTCCGGAATAACACGTTCAATTTGAGCTGCGGAGATGATTGACCTCTTAGGCACGACTGAATTTTGCGCGGAGCTGTTTATGGGTAGAGGTCCACGGGAATTGCGTGTAGCAGGAAGTCACTATAGTGGCGCGTCGTTCAGTAAAATGGCATCGTGAAAGTCATTATAATACTCATTGATTTGATATTATTAGTGTAATTTCTTTCACTGCTGCAATCGCAAGTAGTTAAAAGTGGGGTATCCCATTGAAGATTTTGAAATAATTCCCTCTGCCATCCTGAGGAAGTGAAGATGAGGGGCCAATTATGGTATTATTAAATAGCATTTTTATTCTCGAAATATTTCAATGTCTTCACATACAACCTTAAATCTTGAAATAACGCTAAAATAATTTTGCGAGCCGCTTTCACTGTGAATTAGCTGGTTTTCGAATGATCGATGTACAGAAGTATTTTATTCGAATAATAATGTTCGCGTTTCCACGAGTTAGATAGTTTGTCAGGCTTGAACGCTAAGAAAAACCCAAGAGAAAAGGTCGTTAATGTGGCTGGAGGTTAGAATTGCGTAGGGCTGCAAGTCGAGGGCTGGTTCTTGCGGCAGCGTGTCTCCTGATTTGGTTTTGATGGTAACTAGGTAATTTGTTCGGTGGTTCCGAGTACAAGGAGTAATAGGTACCATTCAGACCCAGGAACTCCTTTTCCTTTCGATTTCTTCAGGCTACACGTGCCTTTTACTTCAAATCAACACACGCAAACGAAACTGTAAGTGCGACTCTTATTTATACTTTTTTTTTTTTTTAAAGAAAAACTGTTCTTTTCTCTTCTAATGCTCCTCGTTCGCTGTTCTCTGCTAATACTCTTCTTTTTTGGTCGGTTGTCGCGTCGTTTCCCGTTATGGCAGGAACGATTACCGCGAACGAGATATACGCGACGAAGAAGGAAAGGACAAGGAGTATCCTTAAACCTACGCGGCTAGGTCAGCCCACTTGAACTTAAACGCTCCGCGAAGCCGAGATGTATGAGCGAGCAATCGAAAGGACAGGGGTAGGCGCTAAGAATGACCTGCCTACGGACATCTAATTAGGCGTCCCCGCGTTCCTCGTGTTCCTTATGCGTCGCGAACGGGGAATATGGTCCGTGGACGATCTTGCGAGTCGCGTCACGTGGGCTCCGGGATATTAATCGTTGCAGGAACAAGAGACTTGTTAGGCGCTGCTCGAGGAGGAGGCTAGACTTGATGCTGAACGAGTAGGGATCCTGCTGAACAGTAGGGACACTTGAGAAATGTTCGTGCAACCGTTAATTTTAATTAGCGTTACTTACGTTACTTGCAGATCGTTTCGTTGTAGTCGTAGTTGTGGTCGTAGTAGATCCATTGCTTGGATCCGAGACACTGTAATACGTTGTACGAAAAAATACGTTGATAATGGTAATAATAGGGATTGATGCTAGACACATAATCTAGGAATACTAATCGGCCCGCAACATTTCGTCGTTTCCGATAAAAATATATCAAAGACGACCCTTGTACGATCCGAAGTACATCTGCCGGATGAAACGCGTTGCCCAGGGTGTTAGATTCGACCCTTTATAGGGAACTCTTCGTAGTATGGAGATAACGTGCCAAAAGTGTCAAACTTCCAATAGAAAATGTTCCATATCGCGAAACCTATCACCAAAACCAGTGGTTTCCAAACTTGCTCAAAGATGCAATAGAAAGATTTATAATGGCGTCGAGAGATTTTAATGTACTATTTAATATACTATTTTAATGTAATATTCTCTTTTATTTATGTTATTGCAAAAAATGCAGTTTCGATGAAAAATAGGGTGTGTAATTTTTGTAACTATAACAAATACAATTTTACAACTTTTCATGCACTTTTCAGTCTCGTATTTTTCTATATTTGTAGACAAAATTTTTTCATATGTATATATATATATTGCTAGCTAATCAACAAATCATCACAAAATATTTACATATCTTTACTTTATACTTTGTAGATCGTGAATGAAAAATAGTTTAAGGAGCACGAAATAATTCGAGTCGAACGAAACGTGCTTTTTACTCGGAGAAAAGTATTCGGAGCATAGACGGTCGACGTATCCGTAATTTAAACTTGATTTCCTTAACGTCAGTTTGTCAGAGCCGAGGTGATTTAGAAGTGTCATTAGAGACGCTGAGATTTCAGTGCTAACATGATCTTTAAGGCACGGGCAGTCCAGTTTCTGTCCGTCGAAACTGTTAAAGGCTTCTGGGTGTAGGTCGTTTCCTTTTGAAGAATGATTGCAATGTTTCACCAACGTCGCGGCTATCAACAATAGCCCGAGGACTCAATCTCTGCACGTGCAAGTTATGTACGCGCGTCATAAACTACCGATGGTCAGCCGCAACTTGTACTCGGACGGCTGACCAATTTAGCTGGACTCCTCTTAGCCCGAACGGAAACCTTTCCGCGAAGGATCCTGAGAGACTATAAAATCCTCAAGAGTGGACAGAAGCGGGACTCCAGAAAAGGAGTCCCGAGTTGAGCCAGCCAGCCCCGAAAACGAACCGAACGTACCACGATCTCCGGTTGGATCGATCGCGAAGAAGCGGCAGCTGCTTGGACGATCGAGTCAATATTTGATACAGTGGCCCCGCTTGTCCTCTGACCAGTTTCGGAAGGGTGACGTCCCACCCTTTCCCGGCCGAGTCGCGGCGCATTCTTCCCACTTTTTGTCGTCCACCGGGCGTATATCGGAGGAACGTCCGCGATCGAACACCAATACGGGATCCAAGTTGCGTCTCGGGTCCGTGGCGCTTCGAGCGGCGTTCAAGGGACCCGAGGAGCCGCGAAAAAAGGGGGAGATATTAATAAGATGACACTGTTCGGCTTGGATCGTACACGGGGCGATTGACAGATGTTACCAGCCCGGAGTTTTTCGAGTTTTCGATACCGGGAGAACACAAGGGCCCCGTGTGCGAGGAACGATCGAGCGCGGTCTCGCTTCCAGGAGGCTGCAGATAATTGTCTTTTTCAGCGGTTATCGCGCGGAGGGTTTTCTTCTACCTTGGAACGCGGTCCTGTACGAACGTAGATACCCGCGAGTGCCGCAAGAAGCTATAAAGATTACCTCTGAGCGATGTACGCGATGTGAGAGAATTTGTCTTTTCGCCCATAAAATGCTCGGTGGACGTAGCGATGCTGTGCAACCGTTAGGGGACTTCTGGTGTATTACTCGAAGAATGATTGCGATGCTAACTCCTCGTGTTTCTGGATTGCTTTCCTGTTTTCTATACAGGGTGAGGATATGGAAGTATGGAAACCCGTAGATATATCGCGAGTTTAGTGAGGAAACAGAAAAACAAAGTTCAGACCTTAGGTAACTCTCAACGAGGAATCCAACGGATTTCTTATTCTTTTCTTCAAAATTAAAATTAAACACGTGTCTCGAGTCCTCGTCTTCCATCGAAAAAGTATTCTCCGTGTTATTTTGAACGGGAATTCCATCTAAGGGCATCTCTCCAGCTCTCCCGAGTATTTTGATTAGGTCTAGAGTCGCAAATGATGGAATATTAGACTACTCGAACTATTCGCGATCGCAACGCGAGATTCTTAGAGTCGAGAAGGGAGCAAACCTTCTTTGGAGGACGACGCTTCCCCGACACAAGGACCCCGGTCAGCTTCGCATCTAGATTCGGTTTTTTGATGTTCTGGCAAACCGTGGGACGCCGACGTTCAGCACGGAACGAGCCAAATACGTCCGTTGCCGAAGCCACATTTTCATCAGGTTTTTGTCCACGGATGAATTATCGCGGCGGGCTGAATGCTAAACGCGATGACCGCTGGAAATAGTTGCGGGCTCTGCGGATCCTTCGAATAGCTGGGATTAAATTAAACATTGGTCGAATAGGAAAGTTAGGATTCTATCAGGTTAGGAACACACTTGATTTTTCTATAGATAATTCTTATAAAGGTATACCTCGTGAATGTAGTCTAGGTATCAGGATTGAAGCACCTATGATTCTTTGAAATCAATTATGTAGTTTCTTCTACAAGAACATACTTGATTTTTCTATGG
>NC_071981.1:2692307-2721186 GCF_026283585.1 Hylaeus volcanicus | reverse complement strand
TATGGATAATTCTTATAAAGGTATACCTTGTGAATGTAGTCTAGGTACCAGGATTGAAGCACCTATGATTCTTTGAAATCAATTATGTAGTTTTTTCTACATACAAGAACATACTTGATTTTTCTATGAATAATTCTTATAAAGATATTCCTTGTGTCCTGTGAATGTAGTCTACTACAGTCTACTATTGTCTCTTGCTGAATGGTTGGCAAGGGTCCCCCAAACTAGAAGAGACAGAGGAGACACAGTATTACGTTCATTGAAACCTCCTCAAACCTGCTCAAACCTGTCTTCACCACACTTGCCACTTTGTGGCAGAGGGATCAAATCCTGCTAAACCCCAACAGAAGTCGGATCAAACCGCGCACATCAAAATCCTCTCGGACAGGTTTCCAGAAGGATCGTCAAGGCGTTCTTCCGCGTCGGAGTCTAAATATCCGGAGCTGACTCATCGGAGAAACGGGCCACGCGCACGTCGTGCTGGTGGGGATCCGAGGAACAAGCAGGCCGCCTGCTTCCACGGGAATGTATTCCGAATGTTTCCCTCGTAATCGTCTGTTTGTTCGTCGGTGGAGGCTGACTCGGTAAAAGGGTAGAGGAGAGAGAAGGAGGCAGCTTCTTGCGTTGCATGTTTGTCGTCGAATCCCGCACCGTGATTGACGGACGCACCAAGAGACGAGGGCTGCCTTTCTGTTTCGTGACGTCCGGCTGATCCGATGTTTATCTTCGAGGTACGAAACTCCTCTTTCCGTTGTTCTCCGGGCGCAACGTATGAGCGCACGATCTTGCGATCGTATTTCGTGGTCGTTTTCAGGATCCACGGAGATGCCCATGGATTAGCGTTCTGAGAAAGAAGGGCGAGGAGGCGGAGAGGGGTTGGATCTCTCGGAGATAGGGGACGCGCGATTGACATCGACGAGGCGGGATCCTTTAGCGTAGAGGAATCGACGGACCACGATCGGAATCGAATGTAAAGATCCGCGCAACATCCATCGTATCGCTCCTTTTGATGTTTTGGCTACCGTCGCTCTTCGCCATTTTTTGGTCTTCCTGGAACGCGTCGGTTCTCGGGGGCCCCCTGTCTCACGGTTTTGCGCTACGATTTCGTAGGAATCTTCGGGAGTTTGATATTTATTAGGGTGCTCGCCAGGTCCGTCTCCGAGCGTGGTTTTTCGACGAATTAGTAGTTTGTATTCGCGTCGAGTGGGCTCGATTTGTTTCGGTGTCGAGTTCTTTTTGGTGCCCGCGTTTCTTTCGAGTCATAGCGTGGCGTCGCTTCGAGCGTTGAAGTAACCGCGACGTATATTATTTTTTAATCTTTGGACCGGGGAGATACCGGTACGAGTTCAGATCGGGTTTTATTTTTCTCTTAAATCGCGTGCATCGAATCGCTTTCATCTCCGCTCTTAAAAAAACATTCTTCAATCGAACCGGCAGCGTTTCTGACGTCCGTGAAACGCGATTTATTCTCGTCGAATAGTCAGAAAGTGTCGTCTCTTAATTGCTCCGAGCAGAGCGGCGAATGGAAATGGCTTTCGGAGCGTCAGCCGCCTTCGAAGCCAGCGAAATACGTACAGTTTTAATATCGTCACTCCTAAATTGCCCTTCGAGCCCTCGCCCCGGCTCTGAATAATTGCCTATCCCGAAGTAACGTCTGCATTAAGCTGGTGTCAATCGCAATTAAAAATGCCTTCCAACGTTGTTAATGACGAGGCGGTCGGGGGCATTCATCACCAGGCCGCCCGAGAACGATTATTCATCCGAAATAATTCACGGGGCGCAATCTACAGAAGCAAAAACTCTTGGTGCCCTAACGCGGGCCCGAGGAACCGGCGATTTTCCACGTGCATCGCGGCGATAATCGGCATCGGGATGGTCCGCGCCAGCAACGTGGCGCACACGAGAGCCAAATAAGCCGAAAGCACGCCATTAGCGTATGTAAATATCTCGTTCGGACAGGAATCAATTACCTTCGTCGTTCTTCTGCGATACTTGCGCCGTTCCATGCATAGCAATGAACACGGGAGATGAGCAGCCGCAGAACGTGGCCCCGAGAACAAGGAGGAGCTACTTAAGACGTAATTGCGCGTAAAGCGTCCAGAGGTTCCGCGAACCGTTTGATAGGTGTGAACGCGAGAATTTTAATCTGTTCGCCCTTAAATTGAACCTGAACGTTCTCGACACCCGGTATCACCAAGGCAAGTTTAATACACGTGACTCGATTCTTTAGAGGCTCGTGGTAATCTTATGTGCGCAAACTTCGGGGTTTCGAATGATTTGAAGACTGCGGATCCTTTCTCAAAACTATGCTCCTAAATTTTTGACAAAGATAGATCGAAACGCCCAGTGTTTCTCTAAATAAAGCATACAGGAGTCAATCGTTTCGTATCCGTACAAGAAATGGACACCTCTGAACGCTCGCGCTTAGGACGACTCTGCGACTCTGAAATCCTCTCGCGTCAGCCATAATCCGGCTATGCATAGCGATAAGCGATATCGCGACGTGAAAGCTATCATCGCGCGAGACAAAGACGTACAAACGAAGGTTTTATCGTTGAAGGATGACGCCCGCGAGGTTTCGATCCACCGAAGGGAGGGTTTTACGATGTCGACGGAGAATCACAGGCAATCGCGGACGATGCTTACCGGACCGCGTAGAAATTATGTTTTCGCAATTGCCTTCGAACCGAAGCCACGGAATTTGCGACGCGTTTACGATCCGTTAAACAGCCGCGTGGTTATTTATTCTCTCTGCTCGGCGAGCACCAACTACCGCGAACAAGGGCAACGAAAATATCTTGCACGCTGGAAGGAAAATGGAGCCACTTCCATCTCGAGCTTCTCGGAACGTTCCGTTCTCCAACGAATTTTAAAATTCGAATGAGTAACTCGGCAAGAAAGAGTTATTAATTCTAGAAAATAATTTTTAACCCACTTTGCTCGAATCCGATACGTTCTTTTTTTTTAAGAGAAGTAAACGCGTTCTCGAGAATAATTCTCAAGTTCCCTTTCTCTTATTTCCTTTTCCTCCGCGTTCGAGCGAAGGTTGAACCGCGCTCCAGAAAAATACACTGGAACAGAAGTATAATTGTACCGACTGCCCTTGCGCGCAGGTACAACTCGCGTTCCAGCGGCGCGATAATTTCGCTACGTTCTAATAATGATTCCTTTCGCGCAATAAATGCTGCGACGGTAACTGGTACCCGCGATTAAATGCAAAATTAAAATTCCTCGACACTTGCGTCTAGCCAGGTGGCTGGTACGTTTGCAGCCTGAATGAATTCATCTATTAATTACTTGGAGATATCGGCGACAGTATCCAACTCGTAACTTTGCGATCCTAGAAGTAAAGCATTTTATAATATCGCGTGAAATTCGATTCGAAGCCAGGCTGCCTATGCGTGACAAAATTTTATTAATAGATTCTGATTCAGAAATGTTTCCGAACACCTGACCGGAGTTTCTTAATGAATATATCATAACGTTACAATGTGTTTATAAACACTGAGCGTAGCAGGTTATGATGCATAGATTCAATAAAGCAATTGACGTTAGAGATCGTCAGAAGTCATTCTCAGGCTGTTCAAACACTAAAAAGTAAATTTAACGATAGAATTCTTTTGTACCTAGTCACGTACTCTCGTTTAATTTGCGCTAAAGCATTTCCCTTGCCCTCGTGCTTTCTATCCAGCTCGAGGGTTCCCAGGAGTGGATCGGATATCGAATCAGTGTCATTTGTCGGCGGGCAACTGGCCAAGCATCGCGAAGGAATGCAACGTCATTTACTCGCAATGAGAGGACACGATCGCGGTGTGTTTGCCAGGAACTACCGATCCCTGATGCCAGACCGTGTTTCCACATTCTCACCCACGTGGCAGAAGGCAAAAGAGACGGAACACACAGGCGGCGATCGCACGTGTCGCGGTTTTCTAGCTCGGTATTACGCGCATGAGAGCAAACAACGAAACAAGAGCACCAGATAGCCAGCGTGCGTGCTCTCTGTTGCACACTTCATAAATAACTCCGGTTTCTCGACCCACACGCGAGCTCGCGCAAACCCGGCCTTCTGCCTTCGGCTCGCTTCTCCGAGGCGGACCGACAATAATCGCAATAATCGTAACCACCGGCTGTGAACGAGGATGAAGAGGACGATGAAGACGACGTCGTCGTCGTTGCGGACTGTCACGCTTCCACATGCCTTCCCTTCTCTCAGGGACGAATTAACTGCGCGTTCACGTGACATTTAAGTCGTGCCATTTCGACCTTTTGGCCTCGATGACAACTTCATTTTTATTTTCGACAGAACTCCGGATCATTTTCGGAAATTTGAATATTTTGGTACGTCCTCCTTATTCTCCAGACTTTGAGACCATGGATGTTTTATTTTTCTAAACGTTTAGATCACTTTTTTTATGGGAACGAAGAAAGGGTTGAAAAGGAGTGTAACCCTTTGACTGCGGAACGATTTTTGAGGAAAATTCTAAGAGAGGTGTGAATTTTGATAAAATATCATCAGCTTTTAGGAAATAATAAGACGGAATGTTTTTGTATTTACAATTTATTCATAGGGCGCTTAGTTTCAGAAATAAAAATTGAAAACTTAGAAGACCTTTTTCTCTGAAAATCAACTTTTTCAACGAACTTGTAACTTTTCAATATTTATTTTCAAAACTAACCGTCGTGTGAGTGAACTGTGAATACAACAAAAATTCGTCTTATCATCCCCTATAAGCTGATACTTTTTAGAAATTGATTTAACGAGTACAAACATTTCTCCGAGGCCATTCTTCGAGGGCGTACATAAGATGCTTTGAAAGTATTAAATACGATAGGAGTTCTATTTATACAAACAACTTTTCACATGCATCGACTTTACAAGAGCCTCTCCTGTTTCTTCTTTTCTGTCCAGCAATAAATACAAAAGAATTAGACGGGGTTCTGAAGTTTCCATTAGCCCCCTATCCTCCATACAACTCTTATCTTAAAATGTAGGTTTCATTTTTCAATAAATAAGGAGACTCGGGGCTAAACGGGGTCCCGAAGCCGATGTTTCATTAGCCTCCCCATCCAGTATATTACTTTCAACTCGAAGCTCGGGTCTCGTTTCTTCCTAATTCCTAACGTGGGTTAGAAGAAGGGGCGCATAAATTAAAAGTCGCAACCTGACAGTAACCAATAGCGCAGGGGTCTAGAAAATCTTATTCCAGCGCTGCTCGTTTCTCCGTCCCGTCGCGCGCGTGTTATTAACCTAAATTGCCGTGCTCGTGGACGGACTCGCACGCCCTTATCGAGTCCTACGCGAACCTCTTCAATGGTTCCACGGAACTTGAAGCGATGATTCGCTGCTAGTTACGAGTCACGTGCTCCGTGTTCCATCCGTCTACTCGCCTCGCGCAGAGATAATTAGAGGGCACTTTGAAATTTGGCTTAGTCAGGTCGTTTCGTCTTTGTTTCACGTCACGTCGTTTAGATTCGAACTATTCCAGTTATTTTTTCGGTAATGTCGACTTTGTTGAGGTTAAATTGGGAGAGTTGTTGTAATGGGGCTGTCCTATGTTATTAATATCACCCCTGGCTTCTGCGAGTACAGCCACGGGCAAAATGTTTCTCGACATGAAGATTGGAAGCACGATTTTTAAAATTAAATTTAAAAACATATCGATGCATTTATTATCTGAGCAATTTTGACAGCTGACGTTTATTTTTGTAATTATTATGCAATGGTAACATACATACAAGAGAATATTAAAAACAAACCAATTGCAAGTGTACTCGATTTAAAAGTCCGGTATCAAATTTGAAACTTTAGACATTTAAGAGTTAATAAATTTGCAGCAACGGATAAAAATTTGTTTAATAAAATAATATAATAAAGAAGAAGTTAAAGATATAACAAAGAACCATTGATACATGGATGCGCGTGCACGAAACATTTTGTTCGCGTTCCGCAAATGTTAATCGCTTTCTCCAGTTCACTTCCGTATCGAAACGATAGCAATTCGGCAAACTGAAATTGACAATTTTCCAGCTCCAAAATTCTCGAATCGAACCAGAAGCTGCGACGCCATGAGGTCAGGAGGCTTCATCCGTGACTCGGATGGGCATTTGGTAATATGTAAATGGCGGATTACACGCGGCGAGCAAGGTCTCCGAACCGAGTGTCGGGCAAAAGAGCTTACAGGAACAATGGCCGATCGTGACTGGCGCAGATCGATACGATTCGACGTGTGCTCGTGCCACTGGCCAACCCATGTAAATGTAGACAACGTTGTAAGTAAACGTGATCCATTCTAAGAATAGCGGGACAATGTGTTCCCCGCTGAATCCATGAAATCGGACATTTCGCAATTGGTCGAAGGGCATTCGGTCCTTTCGTCACCGATGCCCATCGAGACGCCCAACGAATCGATAAGAGAAGCTCTTTCTAACAACAGAGAAACGGAAAACGAGTTTTTCAATTTGCATTATTCGTTGCATTTTATACCGATTATGCAATATGCATCGTTTTCTATTTATTTAAGGTTTAACATCGGAAATACAATCCGTCGATGAGAAGTGTATTAAAAATAGAACATCCAGCAGCGGAAAATAAATTCGGAATAACGCGTGTCTCAGCGGTTTCGTTTAAACCAAAACTGCTGACACGTTCGCGAAACTTGGCTGCCCCCATACTTCCTTGAACTAAACATCGTTCACTTCCGAAGAGTGAAGTAATTCGAGCTGCTCGGGTATTCCGTTTGATTATTCAGCGTCTGGCCGCCCGGTTAGCAGACGCTTCGTCATATTAACATTCTCGAAATACAAAACCGCCATTCACAGAAGGGAAACATCGAATCGGAATCGTGCTCGGACGTTTCACAACCGTCTGCTTGCAAATCCGTCGATAGCGCTTCGATTAATCCTGCAATTAATCGGCACGCTATTATTTTCGTCCGTGTTCGACGACAGTTTCTACGGTCCCATAAGTATTTTGGAAGGAAAATTTATTTCCTGAGGGAGGAGAGGTTGATCGGCTTCATGGGTTTATCCTTTCTCCCTAAATGCACAGAAAGTTTCTGCCAGACACCATCCCTATTATTAGGGAGGATGGGATTACTCCTCGAAGGGTGCAGGAATTAAATCGCGGAGCAGTGTAACATAAACTCACCGACCTGGTGTTTTCACTCCATCCTCTTCTTCATTTCCTGTTCTTCTATACGTTCAAAGCTCGTCGGAAAACATTAGAAAATATACTGTACTAAGTACTTCACCGTACTAAGCTTCATCGGAAAGAAATCCTCATCTCGAGACTAGAGCTGACCAGGATTTTCACTGTGCGACTCTTAAAAAATAAAACAAGGAACGATCTCGAGTTCGTTGTTGTCCATCGAGCAGAAGGCTCGTCGAGGAGTATGCTGACCAAAAGTCGAGTCCAGAAGAAACCCGAACGGCCATTCTTGCGGCGCGTGGAACGCACGAAAATGCTTGGCTTGTTTTGCCGCGCGACGAAAGGGCCCAGCGTTCGATCGCTCGGGGCCGTGTTTCAGCGAAGGTCCGCGCAGTGGCAGCACGATAAACGCCCCTTTGGAAAAAACTTCGAAGCCGATCGTGTACGTGAGACGCGAGACAAACGACTAATCTTCGACGGGTACGCTCGTTCCTCGAGGACCTCGTTGCCACATCGCGCGTTTATGGCGACCGAACTCGATTCTGATTTATTCGTCGCTTCCGAGGAAAAGATGAACGGGTTCGGGATTCAAACGCGTACATCTGGATACTTTCGGCGATACGATCTTCGATTTCGCGAAGTCACGTTCACTTTTTGCGCGGGGTTTCCTCGAAGCGGTCTTCCTTTAACACTTTGACGAGCACGGGCCTCTCGGGCAAAAACTTCGGGGCGAATTAGACGACTTTTGCGCGACGTGCTAATGTAATAAAACCTGGCAAAATTGTTCATTTCTTTTGGTTTGGTTTAACTTGACAGATACTGAACGGTGAGACAGATACAGATACCGAATGGCGAGTAGTTTAGGTAAATTTTGCTCGACCTAGCACAGACCATCGTGTTGGCTCTCTCGTCAGCTAATTCACTAATTTACAGCTCTATTTTTGCTGTACGAGGCAAGAACTGACCAGAATATTCGCATCTTCAAACGACACCGAAGATGCAACGAAACCCGCGCTGAGGCCATCACGCGCTCATGCTGATTGCAAGTGGAATAGGACATTGTTGATCAGACCATTAGAGCGGTCGAACTCGGTCAGACGAGAGATCGCGTCTTCGTCTTTTTCGACGAATTCTTGGATAGATGATACATCCTGTAGGTTGTTGGTTAACGTAATTAACGTATCGTTATATTACTGAACATTTATTACTGAACAATTTAACGTTAGGGACTGGAACGGTTAACTTTAGGATATTAAGGAGAAAAATTCACTTTTACCCTCAATTTGTCAATACATCATTATTTGATTCGAGGATAATGAAATAAAAATTGAAACCCATTTACTGTTTCGTTCGGCTACACTTGAAGTTATAACGGATTGTAACGAGCTTATAACGAGCACGGATGTAGCCGGATCGAGGCTGTAACGAGCAAAAAGCCATAATGATTTTAATTTACGCGCATTTCCATACAACTGCTTACTTTCGTAACGAGCGCACTACGAGTATGTACCATATTAATTTTGGCCAGTTCGAGAAATACCAAAGTGAAATCATTAAACGAGGGATCAACTTTAAGACGTGCCCATAAAACGAGTGACTGAACTCGTGTTTGTTGGTAATCCTTCTTAATTACAGGGAAGTAACTCGCGTACAGTTTTAAGTGTATGCTTTCGAAATTACAGACCGGTAAATTGCGTTTAATATCGAGTGTATTGCACGTTGTGCTAACATTTGAAACGTCGAAATGATTCGCCCTCGGGGTTTGTAGCTGTAGAGACCATGCTTTGAAGTCCAAACAAAATTAAACAAAATTAAACAAAATGATATGGAACCTAGGGCGTACGTTGAAAAATGGAAGCCAGTGGAAGCCTCGTTTTTCCACGTTGCGGGAGAGATAATCATCGTTCGGCCCCGCGGCAATGTCACCGGATACCGTTTATCAGCAAAAGATTGACGGAGAGGCTGCCACGGCGCGGTCGCCCGGTCGCTGCGCGAACTCGGAAGCGTGGAGATATGCAGCGAGGCGTGTAGAGAGATGCCGAACGAGAGAGGAGCTCACCAAGTCGAAGGGAGACGGTGATACAGACCTCCCACTCGCTCTTCGCGAGTGGCGGCGCGTGTCAACCTTGCCTTGTCCTTGAAACCACGCGACCGCGACCGCGTACGAGCCAACTCGCGGCGCGCCGCGCCAGCGAGCGATCGCGCGGTTCTAGGAATCAGCTGATTGGCCGACAAAAGGGGAATTCCTAGAGGCTGTCGAGGTACGATCGGTCCTCTCCTCCGCGGACGGACGCGCGGGGTAATTAGCATCGCGATCGCCGTGACTAAGCGATTTTCCATTTTTTCAACGTCTGTGAACTCCAGCCTGACTCATCGCGGGCTTTTTCTTTTTTTACTCATGTTTGCGACTGTTTTTCGGAAAATGGATGACGAGTGAGCGAGAGAAATGGATTACGAGGGATGGAATTATGATTCCATGGGTTAGGTGTGTTAGGTTTTTCGAGATGAGCTGTATGCTTGCGTTTTTCAAATTTGTTGTCTTCCTATGGGTGTATCCGATAGCCAAGCAATGCAATTAGGCAGGAAGAATTCTCAGGAAGGATTTTTCTGATAATTTGGAGCGAAGTTAGCAGTTTGGAGTAGTAACTTTGGCTCATTATTGACGAATGTAATCCGCGACAGTGATGAGTAGACCGCGGATCTTTATGGAAAATAAAATCTTTGTAAACGTACCTATAAATACTGAACATAAACAGGAATTTATTTTACTCTGCAAGTATTATAAGATGAACTTTACTTTCAATATTTTCTATGTTATTAGCTACTGTGTCCATTCTATATTTTCTTGCGCGTTCAGGTTTTCTATAAATGCATAGAAATCCGCAGTCTAGTGATGGGCATAACCCTAGGTTTCGAATACATCTGAAGTTTGCCGATATGTTTCTTTCGTTTCCTCTTTTGAATATTTTCCAGAAAAAGAAAAAGACAAACACATCGGCAAACTTCAGATTTATTCGAAGCCTAGGGTATTGCTCATTTCTGATTATGCATGTGACTCTACAATATCTGACGTAAACGAAACGAAGACCTGTCTCCGTATGTCAGGTGATGAGCGATGACAACTTTGATCGATTCGCGTCAGTTGAAAGAAAATGGCGTTAAAGGGTTTCAAAACGATTTAAACGTTGAACAGCGCGAACGAATACCGTGATCGATAGCGGTGGGCAGCTGTTGCAGAAATGAAAGCTTGGTTTTTACAAGATACAGGTCCGTGTACGTCCAGTTTGAGAGATGTTTCCTGTTGTGCTAAAGTGCGAGTAACGAATTCCAGCACTTTAACGGGATCGAATTGTAATTAATACCGTTCACTTTTTCTTCCAGGGTAATTAACACGTTGACTGCCGCGCTTCTTTCGGAAGAAATGATTCTCGGCGTAGCTCTGCGCCACACGTGCCACAGGCGTTGCGTAACGCGTTACTTGTTTCACTTTTTTACGAATATTTACTTTTCCAACGTCGATTGATTTTTATTATTCCTTTAAACACGTGATGTCCACAAGTGCTCGTGGACAGCGTCTCGGAGCTGGTAGAAATAATACTTCTCTGTGTAAGATCTTGGAAGAACCCAAATTTGCACAATAATTATCGCCGAAGCTAGCCTATTATATTATAAGGTTGCCTACCGTTCCGAGATTCGTTCCAAGATCACGGTTTCATCTTCTCTAGCGATGTGCCCCGGCACGAGGACGCACGAAAACGTGCCCGGAATGAACGCTCTAAATTTTCGAGGCAATCTCGTGGAAGGTCGGGGGGCCCGTTTGGCGGAGAACAAAAGATCGCGGAGCACGGTGGACACAAAGAACGCGGTTCTTCCAAGGAAAGGGCAAGCGTTTTTTCGCCTCCGAGTATGGAGATTCGCAGATAATGATGCGCGTCGCCGAGGAGCGCGCGATTTAATTAAATTACCTACTAAATTATGCGTCCCGATTATCATCCTAATGACCGTTAGAGCTGTAGCGGGGCCGAGGCTAATAAATAAAGAACGACCGGCCGGGGTCCGGGGACGGCGCGGGGCAATTATGGGCCCGTTTCGACACGAAGAAACGTCCGTGGGGAATTGTCGTTATGGAAATCGTACGCGTTGAGGTTAGGAGAGAAGAATCCAGTCGGACCTCGCCGGTTCTCGTGGGACCCGTTTGTCGGTGGATTTTACGTAACAAAAGATAACCAACTCGAGCGGCGCAGATAACTAGGAGCTCCGACTCCTGGTGACTTATGCAACAAGCGCACGCGTACCGTGAAATCCGAGGTCTCGTGCCTGCGGACGGACAAACGCGAAAGGTCATCGAATCGTGGCAAGGATCAATCAAATTCATTGCGAGAAATCGTGTGTCATCTCGGTTCATCGTCGACCCTTTCCTGGTAAATGAAACACAGTCTTTTGGGGTGCTAGACACGAGCATGGACGTTTCAAGGGAGGAATAAAAATCCCACTGAAACAAACGCAGTAACAATGCTGCAGTAACAAGTCAATGAATATGAAGAGGAATTTTTTTTTAACCTGACCTCGTGCAGTTATTAGTTACTCAATTATACGCCATATTAAAGATGGACGAGTTTATTTCGACACGTGTAATACTTGTAAAAAATATTAATAGCGTGATACTCAAGTTTCGTAATATACGCATAAATTCGATATGCACCTAATTTTTATATAAACAGTGAAACGTATTCGAACGTTTCGAAGCTTTCGCTCTAACGCGTGACGCACGCTTTCAGCAATTCTATGAAACCGCGTTGCGACACGCTTCACACCTCGATCGACGGCGCAAAAATCGCGAGTTTCCTAGGAGGTGGTCCGTCCAACCGTAGTAGTTTCCCGAACCGGAAACACGAGTACCGCAATCTCATTGGAAAATTACTCACGCCCGATTACGGGTGAAAGTTGGAGGTGATAATTGGTTATCGCGACCAGCGAGCAAACCAGCGTTGAGATTAGATTTTCATGCTCCCTGATAACCCCTAATCAAGTTTCGTTCCATCCACCAGTTGCAATTCTGTTTCAAAAATTATTGCTGGCATAGTTGAACCCTTTACACGAGATAATGTAAATCAGAAATCGATCGAAGATTCATTTATGATGAAACTAGCTCGACGATGAATAAAATTTAGATTACGAGCAATATATAAATATTCGAAGGAAAAAGAAGAGTAATTAATATTGCAAATTGTCGGTATAAAGGGGTTTCAAAGTTGCTAGTCGCTTGTATAAAAGAAATGCTCGGAGTGCAAAAGGTTAAACGAGGAGGAGAACGCCTGCACAACCTCGCGAGACCAACGAGGGCCCGGAACTGGAGGATGTAAGGGCCCTACGGTGTTCGAGGACCTGCCACCAGGAGGCAGCAGATTCTGGTGATTCGTGCGGTTGGCCCAGGCTAGAGTAGGGATGAATTTTGGGCCTTGGGAACCAAAGGGAGGGAGACCGAGACCGGTTTCCCTCTGGGAAACTTCCGATGTTCACGTTCAGGTGGCAGCACTTTGGCGAAGGTATCGCTTTCCTCTTTCGCTCAGTCTGGATACTGAGCTGCAGCAGTACGGACGTGGGACTGAATGGCTCTCAGGCACATCTCGGAATGGTAGAACGTCACATTCTGCACTTAAAATTTATTCGAAGGGAAAAATATTTTATGTTTGTTGAAATGATTGAGAACATCCAAATAAGAAAATGAAACATGTAAAGTATATAATCGAACTATGTTTGAAAAGGACTTGAGAATCCACGCGAAAGGGCAGGATGGACTGAATTATTCATTCGGGAATTGGAAAGTAGGTTCGGGACAGTAATCGAATGAATTACACCAGAGTTAAGGTTTAAGAAAGAGATCAATATTTATTTGATACTCTTGCAGTAATAAGCGTCGATCTTTTCTATTCTCACAATAGAGAGGAATTATAAATTTAATTTCTCTGCACTCATATAAATATAAATAGGACAATTGTTCGCATACTCTCTCTCGCACCCACGCGCAACACTCGCACACGACTTAACTAAACAACTACAAACTAAAATTCGCGTTAGTTACAAAACGTTCCTCGTACTTGCAACGATACATAACACTCGCTTGGCGTTTTTTTCTACGGTACAAGAAACAGAATGGAAGACCTCGGTGATTCTTGTTGCGTAAGGCACTTAAAATATGATATCCGACTAACGTATGTACAGAGGAAGGCGAAAAGAAGAAAGAATGCGATAACGGGGACGGGACGCGCGAGAAAACAGAACGTAAACGTTGACGAAAAATAAAATGTCCACGAACGCGAAGGAGGATTCATTACGTTCTTCCAGTACACGTCCGATCCGACTCCAACGACGATAGAATATTTACAAGGCACTGTATAAGGCACTGCCTCATAGGCTACTGGCCGACTGTACGCACATGGGGAATCGTACACGCGATTCTCGGCAACTCCCAGACTCGCAGGACACATCTCTCGCCCCCCACGACGATCCTGAAGCGATACTTTAAGGAACAATATCCGTGTTCCGCGGAATCTCTCGCGCGGCGTTGAACGGCAAAACCGATTCACGTGTGTTCGGTCAGAACTCTTAAACATCTACTATTACGCGTCACACGAGACCGTCTCTAACACTAAAACGCGTCTCACACGAAGGATTTTACCATGGCCTCCACGGTTTGTCCTCGATTTCCGGCATGACGCTCTTCCTCATCACCAGGGCGAGCGGTTTCTGAAGGGGTGGACTGTAGACGCGCGGATCGAACTCCGGGTCGCTGGTGTAACCGTTCGCCGGCGACGTCGCGACGTCCCTGTGGCTGTTGGCGGTGTTGTAGGCGGTTGATTGCTCGCGGAAGGCCGCTGGCGGTGCCTCGAAGGCGACCGGGCTCGCCGCCGATGTGGACGTCGAGCTGGCGGAGGAGGTGGACGAAGACGCTGACGCCGTGCTCGCCGTTCTCTGAGGAATCGGGATCAGAGTTGGCAGAGGAGACGTGGGCGCCGGTGACGACGCCGGAGACGTCACCGGAGTAGCCTTGGCTCCTGCTGGCAGGACCAGAGCGATGTCTCCGTTAGGTAATCTGGTCGGGACCAGCTGGAGACCCGTTCCGTTGGCGTTCGTGAAGAAGATCCCGTTCGATTGCTGAACCTGGATCCTCGGCGTCGCGTCCACCTGAGGCAGGATGTGCACTTGGAGCTGCGTCGTCGGTGGCGCCGGCTGAACGGGCTGATTCGCGGTTTGGCCGTTGGTGTTGCTCGCTTCGACTGGTCCCAGGCAGGAGGCCAAGTGGGCCATCAAACGCCTCTTCACCGACGCGTCTAGACCGGGAAACCTGCCAACCTCGCCGGCGCATTCCGTGAAACCAGCTCGGAATTTGTTCAAGACGTTCGGATCCGTCGCGGCGGCCAGGGCGACCTGTTGCCGCTGGAGAGTCTCCAGGTGCTTCACCGTCATCTCCAGAATGTCCGCCTTCTCGAGCTTCGAGTGCCGCGCTGGCTGTAAACGGAAACAGAATCGAACGGTTACATAAAGGCATCGGCGGTTCGTGTCGACGTTGGCTCGAATTTCCGCGCGAGCGGTCGTGAGAAAATTGACACGCTTCCACGCTCGAAAGCCGTGGGAAGTCGCGGACACGGAATTCGATGAAAACAACGGAGATACTCACGTCTTTTTTCATGGCATCCAGAATGAGGGTCTTCAGGTCGTTGAGGCAGTTGTTGATGCGGGCTCGACGACGTTTCTCCATAATCGGTTTATTGCTCTGTAACAGACGGGAAACGACAGGTCAGGCACGCGCTAACGGAATACTTTGATTTGGAATTCCAAGGTAAATGGCTACTGAAATTGTTTCGATAGAAGAGAGACGATTTCAAACATCGTCGAGGGCAATTGAACTTTACTCTCATCGACGGTATGTGTGAAAGAATGATGTAGTAAGGCACCCTCGTAACAATTAGTTTTAAGTATGAGAATTTCATGTTATACGCCCCCTGATCTATTGGGTGAAAAAGAAAAGCAACCCAGCTGTCAAAGATCTCGAGTAAGTCTCGAGACTGACCCCCCGGGCGATCGCGATCTCGCGACAATCTTTAAAGAATCGAAGGGTGTCCCCCAAAAGATCGAAGTATCGGAGAAGACACTAACCCGTCGATTCTCCCCAGATCTTCTGGTGGTAGTAGTCGCGGTGGCGGTCTGCGCAGGGGGCTGTCCAGCCTCCTGGGGCACGTGTTGCGCCGGCGGCGTGGCACCGACTGTGACACCACCGGTCGGCATCGTGGCACCCACCCCGGTCACCATGTTCTCGTATCACAATGATTGATATTAGCGACGACAAGGAACGACAAATCGTGTATGCACAATTTGCCGTAGCACTGCACTGGTAATCCAAGCTTGCCGCGTACGCACTGATGTCTGGCCACGGGCCACAACGTAATCCCAAAGTGGCCGACCGAATGTACAAAGGGTGGTTCGGACCCGAGAACGCAGTAAGAGAACTTGTGTCCCTTGCTCGTCTCGACGCTTGTCTCTCTGAACTCACAGAACTCCGACCGTTCGCAACGGGCGTCAGAGAGCGACTGACTGAACGAACGACGAACGTCTTCTGTCGTTCCGTCGAAGCGTGCCACCCGATGGAATGCCCGGTGGAGGCGCTGCCGCGTCAGGGTAGGGGAAAACGCCGACCACTCGAGGGGAGGGGATAGCGCGTGACGGTTTAACCTGGGGTTCCCTCCACCTCCGAATTCCGACGGTCAGACGGGCACCCGGTTGCATTTAAGAGTCCCCACTTCCACGTCGTGCCCCCTCTTCTACGTCTGAATCCACGACCGTGGCGGGTTGCCTCGCGCATGCCCCCTCCACGCGTCTCCCGTACTAAGGATCGATCGATCTTTCTGCGATGTCATAGTACCATT
Organism: Hylaeus volcanicus; assembly: GCF_026283585.1. Lineage (NCBI taxonomy): Eukaryota > Metazoa > Arthropoda > Insecta > Hymenoptera > Colletidae > Hylaeus > Hylaeus volcanicus. The sequence goes on along the minus strand of NC_071981.1, from coordinate 2,705,115 downwards.
AAAAAAAAAAAAAAAATCGTAGCCCACGAGTGACCAAGATAATAACCAGCACGGGTATGCTACGAGAATGACGACTTTTCTTGTCAGGCATTGATAACTCAATCCCTTTTTTTTTCATTCGTTCAAGCTATTTTCATTTACGCAGCATTGCTCACCAACTACGTCGTTAGCCTATTTGAAACAGAGAACACCTAGACTTTTAGTTTAGGTTACACGGATCAACATGGAAATTTTTATTTTTGAAAAATCGAAGGCTGAGTAGCGATCGATACTCCTGAAATAGGATCTCGAAGTCTCGTAGACGGCGCTCGATAAAGAACACAATGCGGTGTTTTCACCAAGCGGCGATTAGTCTCGTGACGCGTGTCGCGCGTCGAAAGGTCATTAGAACCGGCTGGCTGGTTCGCGGCGCGATCGGAGTGGTAATGGTAATTTCTAGATGGGGACGCACGTATGTCTGACTACGAACGTCATCGGGGCTTATATTACGTTCTTCGAAAATAGCCGAGTGCCACCGTGCGTCGAGTGCGGACTGACGCACGCGCGCAACACTGGCACGTGCCTCCTACTCCCTCCTCACGTCTTTCAAAATTACTCTTTCTACTTGCGCGACCGATTAAACGTACGCCACGGCTTTTATCTCTGGCGTACGTGCACGTATGCGTTCCACGAAACGCGGATACGTATTTATCGAATACCGCAGCCACTAGTCTCTGTCATTGACGGTGAATTCCTTTCTCTCGTTGCAAAGCGATGGGGGTAGTTGCATTAATGGCGGGATGGGCTATGACTTTTTTAAGGCATCTTGTCTCTTTTGGTATCCCAGATCAGGCCTGGAAACGTCATAGCCAAGTAAGTGGTCCACCTTCTCGTGGTTCCCGGCGTGAGTACCTCTGGAAATATAGTTCCAGGGGGAAACCGAGAGCCACCTCTGCGAATATATTGGAGCGAGAAAGTCCCTGCAAGCCCCCAGAGTAGTTTATCGAAATAGAATTTTCCCAGGACGGATTCCCCACGTGGCGTCATTTCGTCCACCTCCTAGATCGATCCCCACGCGTTTCACGAGTTCGTCCTAGTCATTTCTTAACAAGCACAGTTTAATCCCGGAGTAGAAAGTCCAACTGACATCATCCAAACAGAGTTCCCCCTGATGAACGTCATAGTTCTCGCTATGAGACATCACGGTACCTCGATTCCCCTCGTTCGACTAAAAAGAGTATTTTACTATGACGGATTCCCCGGCGTGACGTCACTCGCGTCATCTCCTACGGCGATCCCCCGCGCTATCTGCGAGTATCTCGAGCTGAGAGCACAGACGTGTCAAAGCCTCGTGGAAAGATAATCAGCGGTCCCACGTCGAAGGTTCCGGCGCCGAGCGAAACCAGCCAAGTATTCCAGGCGCTGAACTTTGCCGCCCTACAAAGGGTAGGAAATGAGCGTGTTGGAAGGGCTGGAGAGGAAGGGGAGTAGGGTAGGGGAAGCAAGCCCAGGAGTTCGTAGAAGCACGGTAGGTGCGACGAGGATCGTCTCGAAGATCGCGCTCGTGTCGTCGCGAGCGTGCCATGGGAAGGGGAATCAGGGGAAGGAGGGGAAGGTTCGCGGATAGCGATCGAAGAAGGACGACGAGAAGCGGCGATAGGAAGGGCAGAGTAGGAGAAAGAAGAATCTGGGCGAGAGGGGATACGACCTCCAAGAATGACGACGACCGACCGCTGTCGCAAAGGAGACGGAGAATCGGCGGCCGCCAATCACGTGACCGAGAGTCGACGCGGCGTACGACGATCGTTCCGTGATTGGCTGGAAGTTCTCCCCTCCGCTGACGCGAGCTGAGGACGAGCGTGCCGCGCGCGACGGTTGCGTGGGTGGTGGGGGCGCAATCGTCATTCGACTTTGAGCGGTCGAGCGGCTCGGCGGCGTCGCGGCGTGTGGGTCGCGGCCCTCGGGGGCCACTCGATCCCAAGGAATGCGTGGGGGAGAAAAAGTGTGCGGCGCAACGGGGAAGACGGTTACCTGCGGCCTCCCCGGGAGGATGCACTCGAGGAATGCACCTCGAGTGCATCGGGATCACGGAAAATTGGGTGCGCGACGTAAGTGCACCGGGCGTTCCCTCGATGGGTATCGAAGGTGCACTCGGAGCGCGCCGATATTGAGAATTGTAATTGGAGTGCACTAGATGGCACGTGGGAACTGAATGATGGTAGGAGTGCACTCCAATTTTTCTGAGAAGGAACCGGGGGTGCGCGTTTAGAGACTTTGGATGAGTCTGGGAAGATAGTCGATTATGTCTTTTCGGGTAGTTTATTCGTCTGAAAAGGAACATGAATATTTTCTCCCAGAAAACTCTCTAAAACATACGCTGACATGGGGAACATAAACGTGTGAAGAATGTATTTTATAAAAGATTACGTATACTTTGATGTGAGTAAGCGCATGCATTCTGATTGCATATAACATTCATGTTTCACGTAAGGGTTTCATAAACAGGTCAAATCCGCAGGTTTCCATTCGCTATTCGATTTAAAAAAACGTATGCTCATATTAACGAAAAAATGTTATAAGTAACTACTATAGTTGATTGAAATATTTTAGTATGTAAAGTTTTGGCCCAATTTTTCGAGGCAATTTTGCTATAAAAATTGTCAAGGGAACACTTGAAACAATCATAATTAAAAGTTGCATTAGATCTTGTGTTTGAATCAGTAAAGATCGAAAGTGCAGAGACGCGCCGATAGTGTGCTTCCATCTGTCGGCGGCGGCAGCAGGTCTTTTCCTTGAATCCCTGGTACGCTCGATCTCCAGAGTACCATCCAAACACAGGGTAGGATACTTCATTTCAAGTTTCGTCGTGCTTTCAATTCTAGACTCGTCTCTTTTCCTAATCCTAATGGACAAATGAATTTAATTTTTCGAATTTAAGAATAGTATTAGATCAAACAATTCGATATTCCCTTGTGTTTGTATGAGTCACACAGAAACGTCTAGACAGGTGTTAATCTTCCAATCAATTTTGCCATTTTATGCTCAAACTCCTGTGGTTAGAATCCAGTATCGGTTATCCTACGAATATTTCCATGATGCTAAGAACAAAAAATAAAAACTGTCGCGTTAATTCTGTCAAAAGGAAGATATGAGTTTGATCGAGTATCTTTCAATCATCGTCGAAATATTATTTTATTTCCAGACGTTATTATTTACAGTTTTCGAGGCTGGCACGCGTTAATATGCAACGCGATAATATCTATGCGAACGATGGTCGATAATAGCTTCTGGAATATACTTTTTCGGTCAAGGAACTCCCGCCACCTTTATCTGCCCGTACCTCCGATAAAGCTCGCGAACTATGCACGAAGTCTCACGTACTTTGTTTTCTTCGCGTACTCGGTTCGCCTCTGAAATCACCCGTCGAGCCATACATCACGTCTTCGATACGATCAAGCGCCCCGATAAAATAGATTACACCGCGATACGCATCGAGGCCACTTTAATTCGTCGATACTCCGCTTCTAAGAAACATTCAATTCTCGAATGCTCTCGATCAATCGCAATCGCCATTTCTTTCGAAATATTCACAAGACTGTCGATTCGATCCTCGGTGGGGCACGTGACATTTGATTGTCTTTCTTTGGTAATTCTTTGGTTTATCGCAGTTGTTAAATTTAGAATTTTAGAAAGTGAAGCTTCAGGGAACGTATAGTACAAGAATGATTGAGCAGTTACTTAAAGCTCTGTTTAAAGCTCCCTAGGTTTCCGCGTTGCGGAGTACATCAATTCTTTGGTTTATCGCAGTTATTAAATTTAGAATTTTAGAAAGTGAAGTTTCAGGGAACGTATAGTACAAGAATAATTGAGCAGTTACTTAAAGCTCTGTTTAAAGCTCCCTAGGATTTCCGCGTTGCGGAGTACATCCGTTTGTGTTTTTTCTTCTTACCTAAAACCAACAACACAAGAGGATAAACCCTCGGTTCGTTGGGCAGTTGCTCGCCCATGCTGAACAGAGACCCGCGCACCGGAACAAGGGAACATCCCCAAGGGGGTGGCGAGGGAGGATTACCAGAGAGAGACCAGCCGCGGTTTTCGCGAAATCAGATTAGTCGACGGGGTCGAAAGTCGGATGTACGCTGTCTCGTTTTCCGGTTCCTTTATTTTCCCTGCGGGGTGTAATAAAGAACGGGGAGCGGAAGCGGGACCGAGACACCCTGATTTGATATTTCGGCGGGAGAGGGAGGGAATATTAATGTCGGTTTGCTGCGGGCAAAGCCGACGCCGCTACGTGCGCGCATTTATCCGACCACCAGCCGGGACGAGCGTAATCCACGGGCACCTCATAAAGCTAATGAGTCATGCGGGGTTCGTTGGATCCGTGGATTGTTCGGGGCGACAGGTATACTAAGACGGGGCTCATAATGTTCGCGAAACTATGGCAGGAATGTCCGAGTCGACGCGTCTCGTCCTATCTAGAATTCCTTGAACCATTATCAGGGAGGATCGTTACCAGATAGAAGGGGGAGGGAATTGTTCTTATTCGGGGGTCCTTCGACCCTTTGTGGGATAAGCATAAGCTTTAGTACACTTGGGTACCTCGCATTGAACAGGGAAACTACAGGGAATTACGTTTCCCGAAACGATATTTCTACCAGAGAATTCTATGTTTAATATTTCTGGTTTATTAGCGGGATATTGTTTATTAGTTGACGTTTTTTCCAACCCTCGTTCTTTGTATAGAATACTAGCTGTGCTATTCTTATAGTATACTAAAAATGTAGCCAATGTTTTGGACTAAACAATTTCCTAACTAAATTGTTTTTATAACAAAGGAACAGGAAATGAATTATAAAGGAAAATGGAAGGAATTGCAACCCATTTTCAGCCTTCCAGGGGTTGAATTTTTTAAAATGCCGAAATAGGCGTGTTTCAAGCAAATTCACAAATAAAAATGAGGAATATTTTATTTGAAAAAAAGTCAACCCCTGAGGGGCTGAAAAGGAGTTGCAATTATTCCTTCAATTTCCTTTACAATTCATTTCCTGTTCTTTTATCACAAAGACAATTTAGTTAGGCCATTTTTTAGTCCAAAACATTGGCTACATTTTTACTATAGAATAAGAATAGTATTCCACGCGTTGGTACGTATATTATTATTTTAAAGTCGCGATCCTCCTAAACGAACACCTGAATATTTATTGCGCAAAATTCTAAAGAATACGTAAATAAAATTCATCGCGCAGTGAAGTATGAATACTTTTCGCCGTTCCATTGTGCCAAAGTATACACAAAAGATAGCGTAACGGGTGCGATAATTCATGTAAACGCAACATAACAGGACGAATGGAAAACCACAATAGCAACCGGGGTGTAAAATTTCATCCAAATGTCAGAAAAATACCGAACTCGGTTACAGGTAACGCACAGTGGCATTGTTTTAACAATCGCTCTATAGCTACGATAAATTTCCACTCGTTCATGTAACAATGGACCGACACAGAATAGAAACACTCTCTTTGACCGAACCCGAAAATCGAGTTACCAGCGTTTTCCATTTTTACCTTCGATTGCGGCTGTGCCGAACAACGGGACTTGATTAGAACAATTTACCCGCGAATAATTCGATCACTCGATCGTCGACTTCGTACTTCGCAAAAGAATTACCTTTCCCTCCAGGCGAGCAGCTACAAGCTTGTTAAAAAATCTATAAATCCGCGCATTTGTGCAAAATTTCCGATCGGGAGTTATCCGCTCCTTTGCGTCTTCCGCGAAGCCTAGTTCCTTTCAGTGGTCCAACTTTTTGCAGACAGCCTATCCTCGTTATTCTTTCCTTACCGATGCTCCAAGGAACGAGGTCCAAAAAGAACTACCGAATAACATCTCGTTATATCAAATTATTCATGCTTCCGTCCGCAGAAGTCTATTCATCCACGGAGACGTCAATCTACCCTATCCATCCCTTTCCGAATAATTATTCAGCTCCCGATGCACCTAACCGTGCACGACACCGGCCCTAACCCTCTTCCACGGAACTGCACGAGACGTGCAACACGGTGGCCGCCATCTGGAAGGCCGGATTCGTTTAACGCCTGTCATTATACGCGCGCGACCCGCGGGCCAGTTTTCTCTGATTGAATATCCAACAACGAACGGAAACGCCACTGCTCTCCCGTTCTAATTGGTCGAAAAAGAAACGAAGCTCACTCGACTCGCACAGTTGATTTCATCCGACGATTCCGTAAGGTACGGATTAGCGTGGCGTCTGCCCCCACGGCGCTGTTTGCTTAACCGATAATAGAGCCAAATTGTTGGCCTGTCAGTCAACGAGTGCTGGCACGCACACGCGCGCCAAACGGGGTACACAATGCGTGCCAGTTTTATGACTTGCCCGAGGCAGCCAATCGAACGCGTCGGATACATCGATACCATCGGAATGGCACGTGCAATTTCTCTTGCTCGATTTTTCGAGGGGAGAAACACCGTGAAACCGAACCGTCACGCTTCGCACACGTCCCTCGACGTGCCAGGATCGATAGCGACGTTCCGCACGCGGGAACTCGTTTCGAGCATTGATAAGGACATCGTCGGACGAAATTGAGGACGAGTGCAATTTTTAAGTTTCTCTTTGCGAAGGAGAGGGAGATTTGACAAGCTCCGAACGAAGGTTTGCATTAAAGGGAAAGTAACGACGATTCTTGAAATTTCATTTAAGATAGAAAATCTTTTTATCTCCGAACAGCAGAAATTCATGGCACAGCTGTTGATTTTCAGTCTCTTCAGCTCTCTCAAAAACATGCTTGAGAGATGTCCGATAGAAACGTTCCCTGCGTTAGAAGCTCATAGTTTGGAGAATATTTTCAGTAAGTTACCTGCCAAATTTTCCAACGAACGAAATAGCTGCTCCTCCTGCGGAGTCGGGTAACAATAAAAAGCAACATTTTTGTCGTCGTTTTTTGACGCATCCCCGCGACCAGAATCCCCCCCAAAAAAAATGGAAGGAAGGAGGCGCGAAAAATTGCAGGATGCCATTTTTCAGCGGCGTGCAAACAGTTTCGTTTCGGCGAGTCACGGTATGATCGTGTTTACGGTGGCCAAGTAACGAGGGTGGTCGTATTTCTCTTCGTGGAAATAAATCTCGAAAAAATTGCTCTTGCAGCCGTATTCTAAAAAACGTGTCGTCGCGTTACCCTTTTTTTCATATTTCGTTTCGGGATGAGCGCGCGACCGACAACAAAAAATCAGAGGCTCAATAAAAGCGCGTCGGGTATGCTTGTCGTGTAAAAATAAAAAAAAAATGACGAGCTATGCTTTCCATGACGAGAGAAGCGTTTTAGTTTTTTGCTCTGCGAAAACTGTGCCGGATCGCAAAAAAGTTTTCATTATGCTCGATGAAAAAAATCGACCTGTCGGACGAAAGGACCGATGACCGTGTGCATTTTCGGATTTTTACTCGACGAACCTTTAGAGACCTTTCCACGCTGCACTGTGTAGCAACATTCGAAGTAGTCGGAAATATCAGAAAGGTTATTGGAAAAAGAGGAGAGCAGAGTAGTTAATTAGTACAATTACAATCAATCTGGAAGTATCTAAAACCGACAGTCTTTTAATTCTACGTAATTTCGACCGGTTCAATAGGAAATTATTAATACCTTGCGTTTAACACTGGGTTCCTATTTATGCAACTTTCGAAATGAATGGTTCGCCCGAGTGGGTGTGTCGACGCCTTCCAAGAAATTCGGATATACCGCTTAACCCGACGGTGAAAGGGTTTATTCTAACCCCAGTGATCATTACCTCAAACCGGATATCTGCGAAAGGGTTGCGCCTTAGGCGAATGACCAGACACCTCCAATGAAAAGGATTGCAGGCCTCGTTACTTCCAACGACACTATTATGGGTAATAATCGTGGCGATTGTTAGGTCCATGAAATAATAAATTTGTCCTGGCAAATTTTACTAAATGCCAATGTTATATAACGCACAATGCCAGAGTAAACTTGATATAGATTGCTACGATTTTAAATCATGCTTAATCGTACCGCTAATCATATACAGTCAGTGTAATAAGTATTCGTACAGTAACTATTGAGGATTTTCAGACAGAATAACCTGAATTTGATTCTTTTGTAAAAACGGACTATTAAATTTATTTTCTTATTAATTACATACTATATACAATATATCTCACTTGTAAAACGGGAAACGACAATTAAAGCTTTATTCGCGTTCGACCTTTCGCTGTTCAGTAAAGTAAAATCCACCGTCGTGAATTCCAACTTTATTTGTTTATAACTTAATAAAGCGTTTCTGAGCAAACTTCAAGTAACATTTTTTCTTATTTCCACATGTAGAATATGCTCCCCAAGGCAGCAACTCTGTCTATGGCACGTTGTTTCACACAAGTTGTACACGTTTGCGCATACATACATTTGTGAACTTTCGAATGTTCGTGAATGCGTCTTGGAGTGTCATTGCGCAGAAATATACAGCATAAGAGACTCCCTTGAAATCAAGTCCAGATATTTAGTCACGGTCAGGCGACCGTAAAGGGTATGGACAGGCGTACCTCTCCCAATCCATCAACTTTACGACCGCTATTTGCAAATTTTCCCTTTCGCAAAGGCTTAAGGATCCGTCAAGGCTGACCGCCTGCGTTTTACGATTTAACCCTAATTAAAGAGGTAAGCTCGTACTGGGCCGTTCCTGTCCTCCGTTAGTTTCCACAAGCACAATATTTTGGTGGACATCGATGACTATCGTGGGTGCCTCTCACAGGATTCCGGGTCCATTATTCGTTTGTGCAAACCTGAACAAGGTCGCGAGAAGCGTAACTTTGATTTCTGAAACGAACAAAATTTCTGCATTATTTATTTCTTCTATGTTAACGTCAATTATCATCGCAAGCATTATTTTTGACAACGTTTCGACTGTGGTATTCTAGTCACTCTTTGGTCAACAATTATAATAATTTAAGACTCCGGTCTTGTTAAAAGTGCGAATTAAAAATGTACGAACAAGGAAGACGAGGATTACAAAAAAAAAACAAATGAAACGCAGCTTATGCCCGAGTCGTAAAAAATCACAGGCGACATTATGAAACAGGTAAACGGAGCCCACCAACAACACGTTCGCCCATCACGACGGCACTTTGAACACTTTCAGCAGGGAAGATTTGGCCACCATAAAGCCACTCGTTTTGGCTCGTGCACGGAACAAAAAAGAGAGAGAAACCTCGTAGGCAAGGATAGCTAGGGGTAAACTTGGCAATATAGCAATATACTCGAAAACCACAACTTTTTTCCCGACTACCATATTTTTTCCGAAAGAAGCTGCCCGTTCCTAACGCTCCTCCCATGGTTCAAGGGTTGGAGTAGGTACGCCACGACGGACGGCGCAATAAACCCATAAAAAGTCTAACCCTCGCAGCCAAGGAAGGGTCAAAAGCGCAAGGATTGTAAAAGGGGTGTAGGCGTGCTCAAAGGGAAAATCTTCCGGTAAAGCTTAAAAATCGCGAAGACGCGGATCCGTAGATCCTTCACGGACAGGGCCGAGGGATCTTTTTAACAACGCTTCTTTTTACCCGTCCTCGTGATCGTAAAACGATCGTCGCCTCGCGAGGGTTTTTTTTTTTTTTATATTTTCGACTTTCACTTCCTCGACCATGAAAACATTCCTGGTGCACGGCGAGCATCGGCGGTCGTAAAAGGGTTGCGAAGTCTCTGTTCACCCTTTCATCGACAATCGAGAAAGCTTAAGTCGCGGTGGCAGGGTTAAAAAGGATTGCTGGATGCAATTGCCCACACAGTGGAACCCTTTATTGGTGATCAGCGATCCTTTCTCCTTAACCCGCTCGAATGTACCCTTTTTTTTGCGGCATGCTGTATTTTTCAAGGGGTTACCCTCTGTCCATCCTTTAAAAACGATAGGACATCGGCGCGTGCCGTCGCGTGTCGAGGGATACTACCCCTTCAATGGGAAACGAAGTTTTAGGCGTTGGGAAACCTTTTGCGAAAATCAGTCGAAATACCATCATCGAGGGTCATTGTCTCGACTCGTGGACGATTAAAAGACATAAATCAAAATCGATTTCTGGGATCTCAGCTGGCCAGAATGCTCTAGATAGTGAATTAGGTCTGGGTTATGTCTGGGTTTCTAGTAAACCACCCCCTCGTGGAATATCAGGATGCATTAAAAAGAACCTATGTCCATAGATTTGGTTGAGTAGATCAACATTTTTTTCCTGGGAGAATTTGTCTCTTGCATATTATTAATAATAATAGTAGGTCGTCCCATAAGTTCGTGCCGTAGACTGTGTCGAAATTTAATAAAAAACCACTGAAATTTTCTAGTAACGGTATAATGACTATGTGAGAGAGGTGAGAAACTATCGTGAAGTGAGACAGATTATCTTTTCTTGTGACACTTAAGAGTATGTTTCACATATTAATTCGAGAAATAGAAGTATAAATGGCACGAAGTTTTAGGACGACCTAATACTTTATTTACAAGTACTGTGCCCTTAATATCAAATACAGTACAATAACAATCAGAAAACTGGAGACAATCACAATGCGTTAACATACTTATTTCAGGTGTCTAAAAATACTGAATATCCTTTAGGCAAACCCTTCGCACAATCTGATAATTCACCTTTCGATTAATCATCTCACTGTGTAACTCTTCCCTGGTTCCCCAAAATCTGTTTACTCAAGAGAAATTTGTCGAAAGATATTAACGAGTTCCTCAACGTGCGCGCGTCGTCGAACCTCGTCATCCTCGTCGCTCCGCAAGAGAAGAATTTTTCCGTGAAACGTTGCCGAAGTATCGATCGTCGGAGCGGGATATTATTTCCGCCGCATTGATTGTAAAATCCGCGAAAGTCGTTTCGGTTTTACGGCCCATTCGTGCGAAAAATGCGGTTTGGGATTTCCAACGCTGTCGCCGCGCACTTTCACGATCGTTGATGAAGACTCGCCCCGCCGACAGAATATTTTTATCCGTATCGCTCTCCATTTCTTATAATGGCCACGGGAACGATTGCGTTTCCGCGAAATACCTGCGTTTCCGACGAGAACACGCGGGGGTAGAAATAGAGACGAATGCTCGCCATTTCTGCAACCAAAATGGAACCAGCCGGGAGTAATTCAACCGCGGTTCGTGTCGGTTCATTTCGATTTCATGATACGACCGCGGGTCTTTCTAGTCGATGAAATCGTAAAATTTCATCAAACATGAGGGAATTTACATATGTAGTTGTTCGAAATGCTTCCACCGTGTTACGTGTAGGTTGTTTGAAGTAGGGTAGCTTGGGAGAACGATCTTTATTTAATTATACAAGAAAATACTGGTGAAGATTAACGAGATGTAAATAACAGAATCGGGCCTATGATAAGTTTTTATGAAAGATACACACAGGTCTGAATATACATAGTTAATATATTAGGTTGTCCCAAAAGTTTCTTTCGTTTTATTAATTAATTAATTCATACACAATATTTTATGTTTTATGTTACGTTACAAAATTGTGTACAATTCATTTCGCTCCATTACTGTTACAGCATCAATGTCTAAGAAATTAGATTGTTTATTTATATAAACACTGCCACAGAAAATAATTAAATGTAACTCACGAAAGAAACTTTTAGGACAACCTAATACATAAGTCTAACTGTCCATAGTTACCTATGTACAAAACCTATCGATATTTGAAGACAGAGCTCAGCCTCTTGTTTAATATACAGTGTAATATATCGTTGCAATAACTAAATGAATGAACGTCGGTAGATTTAGTGTTAAATAAATAAGTTTGCACGTGAATTTACATGGGTCTTCAAAGTGCTTCCACCGTGTTACGTGTCGAGTCTTTACAGCAGAGTATACGTATATTAAATAAATAAGTATCCACGTGAATTTATATAGTTCTTCAAAGTGCTTCCACCGTGTTACGTGTCGATTCTTTACAGCAAAGTATACGTATATTAAACAAATAAGTCGCAGTCCATTTCTATTTCACGCCAAACCGTTCTCCACGTCGTCTATTCTTTTCACCAACTGGAGATCCCGGTATCCCGGTAAAGTCGTTGATCGGGAATCGTGGATCACGCGAGTTGCCGCGCGAACAAGGGGACCAGTGTCGTGCTCATCCGGCGACGATTTTCGAAGGATGTTGTCCGAGGAGAAGAGGAACTATGTCAGTACACCGACCGTGCCGCAGGAGTATCACGTTGCGGCTCACGTCCGAACGAGTTTACTCACGTGGTCCCCAGCCCGAGCGAACGGATTTTTGCCCACTCGCAGCCCAGCCTGCTCAATTTGCACTTCATTTGCTTCAGATCGGGTTGCTCTCTTTTTTGGCACGCGCATGCAACGCTCGTTGTACGGGTCGCGTCCCACCCCGAGGATCTCCCACGGGATCGCGGCCGGAATTCCTTCACAATCGGATGCTCGCGACGCCTGTCCGGCGTGATCAACGTTATTGGGCCCCGTGAATACGGGTAATAAGAGAAACAGAGCCCCGTAGCCTTGACTCGGTGACGCTAATTGAACGTCGACGGACTGTGCCGGCTGGGATACCCGTGGATCTCCTTACTAGGGACGTTGAAGGGTTTGAACGTAGGGAAGAGATTTTCTTCGTTCAGGAAAATATAGGGAAGCAGAGAACATTCATTTAATTATTGTTGGAAATCAATTTTTATTTATCGCAACCGAAAGAACATAGGAATCTTCGGTCTAAAGGTCGTAGTCTTTAAGGGGTCATTCTATTTTATAGGGAAGTAGAAATCATCCATTTAATTATTGTTGGAAATCAAGTTTTATTTATCGCAAT
>NC_071981.1:2675635-2692297 GCF_026283585.1 Hylaeus volcanicus | reverse complement strand
TTATTGTTGGAAATCAAGTTTTATTTATCGCAATCAAAAGGACATAGGAATCTTCGGTCTATAGCTCAAAGTCCTTAAGGAAACATTCCAAGAAAAACATGCTTCTTCGCTAATTTCTTTCGAAATGATATTACAAGACGATTTATTTTCATGCTTCATGCATTCAAAACTTCATGCGTATATTTATTATTCTTCTGCAAGTGTATTAGAATTTTTTCAAGAAGAAATATGAATATTACATTGAACTATCTTTAACTAAACAATAATCTATTTTAAAAACACCGCATATGTGATATTAGACGATCCCTGAAATCTGAGACACATAAAATCAACAATTTCTTAATCATAAGTCCTCAAGCATAAGTTTTCATCTGGTATATACTAAGATATTTCCAAACGAACAAAAAACACCCTTCAATACTTTATTTCACTGTAAGAATATCCTACTACAGTTTTGATATCCACGTCTCCTCGAATCACCTCGTTCCCCATTGTGAACATATTACTTGCTAACATATTACTTGCCATCCATGCCATTTCGATGGCGTCTCACCTTTCGTACGTTTCAACTACGACAAAGGCTGCTCGCTCGTCGTTTAATTAACAAAGATCCCCTCGACCGGTCGATCATTTATTTCCACGGCGTTAGAAAGCCATTTTCATCCGACGGAATTCTAACTCGAAGCGTGCGTCGATCCATCGAAATGTCACGTCGAGACGTTCGATTGCGATTCCCATCCAGCTGGAACCGTCGCGGAAAAAAGAACCGCGGTCGCCGCGAGAAGGTGGATTGCGAAATTCGCGTCCGGGAAAGAATCGACGTCCTTTCAGTGGATGTATCGTCGCTTGTAATTTGCGCCCACGCGGTGTAATCGACGCGGCTTGCGGATCTCGACTCGACACGCGCGGGCTCGATGCTATCGAATTCGCAGTTAGAGAATCGCGTTGAATTAAACTCTACGTAGAGGCAGTTTGTTCGCCGCTTTCCTCCGTGAATCGTTGATTCCGCTAACGACGAAGAGACTCCCGCAGCTCGCGGAATATGTTTATAATACTTGTCGAATAATATAAACAAGTCCCGGGTGATTGCTTTCCGTCGCATTCGAGAGTCAATGTTTTCGCGTAAATGTTTTCTACTCGATCGTCGAATGTGAAATGTTACTCAAGCAAAAATTTACAGTCAGTGTTAGAAGTGCAGGGATCAATTTAAGATAAAATTAATAAGGAAGGAAACGAGAGGTTCACGTTAAAAGTAATAAAGTTTAATTTATGAAAATTCTACTTTAAAAATATGTAGAAATGTTGGTTGAATATTTCTTCTTGTAGAATTTATTGATGAAATAAATACAGTCTGTGTAAGAAGTATTCGTACAGCAAGTAATTTAAAATAAAATTAATAAGAAAAGAAGTGAGAGGTTAACATTAAAAATAATAAACTTTAATTTATGGAAATTCTTCCCCTAAAATTTATTAATAAAATAAATATATGCGGTTTTATTTTGAATTGGTTCCTGTACGAATACTTATTAAAATACAGTTTAATATTCGAGTTATTCTGTATTTTATATACAATACATAATTTATGTTTCTCAATTATTAAGTATAGCTGGCATCGTTCGATCGATGGTCAGAAAAATCAGTCTGGGTTATTTCGACGTTCCAGGTTCAGAAAGAGCATGATCATCCTTTTTATGTCACTGTTCTCTTTGCCGGGTGTATTTTATTAGACCTCGCTGTAAATATCGACGAAGGTTCTATTTACATCGCGTGTTTCTTTACACATACGAGAACCTGTGGTTGAAACTATGTCTAGAAAGTATGCGCGCCTTTCTGTGACGTACGAGGTATCCCCTGTAGCTTGGATTTCCATACATAATCACGATCACGGTGATCAAGCGTTCTCATGGGAACGCGAACCCGAGCTACGCGCCGTCGTCATTACCAACTCCCACGCACGGCTTAACGAAAAATATGGTTCGATGATTAATTGGATAGGCTCTTCTCGAATCGCCTAAATTGAGAAATATCATAAAAATGGACGAACGCTGTCCTGTGATTTCTAAAAAAAAAGCGGAATCGCCCGTAAATTTCTCGCCGACCATTGGAATTTCTACTGCGTTTACAGAACCTCCAATTGGAGGCAAAAATATTAATTTTTTGTTCTAGACGGACGTTCCACTGCCCTGATTATTCGATTCTGTTGCGGAAGAAAGGAATATCTTTTTAAAGTGAAACCATCGTTTCTTGACTGCGTTACCGTTTTCTTCTTACTTGTACTTTATGTCTACGTTATCTGAAACTCACCTTGCGATTCCTTTTTTGCCAAATTTATATCTTCTCCGATCATAGTTTAATTCCATGTAGTTCAAAACAGATGCTTGTTTCCTTTCTCCGGAACGCAATTAGAAAGGAAACCTCAGGAAATGTTCGCAGAACATGGATTTAAGATTCCTCGACGCGGTACGACCGAATCTAAATATGATTTCCATGCAAAAAGGTGAAACTTTTCAATTGTCTTTGATAGATATCGTTGCGTGCTTCTCCAGGAAATGTCGAACACATAATTTAGCCAATGTTGGGTAGATGAATTCTCCTTCCTGGATAGGTGTTCATTTCAAGTCGAATTCATGCACTCATTTCGTGCAATTACATCGATAAAGGCATTCAGTCAGTGTAATAAGTATTCGTACAGGAACCAATTCAAATTAAAATATATATTTATAAATTTTAGGGGAAGAAATAATTAACCAATATTCCTATATATTTCTAGAGTAGAATTTTCGTAAATTAAAGTTTATTACTTAATGTTAACCTCTTATTTCTTTTCTTATTAATTTTATTTTTAAATGGTTGCTGTAGGAATGCTTCTAACACCGACTGTACATATAAACGTCGTTTATACATATACGTGTATTCCTGATCAAGCAAGAATGGCTGAATTTTAATTTGGGCGAAATACCCCGAAATACATCAACTTTAGATACAAATAACTTTGACACAGTTGGATTCCTAACATTAAAACTTAGCTTTACGAATTCTAGGCATTGAAAAATACTAAATAGTAAAAAAGAAAGTTAATAACCTCGGGTGGCCCAAAGTAAAGATCAACCAAGATCAACCACCCAGACCTAACCCAGACCTAACCCAGACCTAACCCAGACCTAAAATAGTTGGTTTCAAATGTTGACAAGTACAACAACCTTGGATAGCGAGTGACAAATTTGATTTAATCGTTCCATAGAAGCAAAATTCTACGTAGCGACGTTCCCTTGGCTCGCGCGAAACCGAAACGCAAAAATGGCAGGCGGAAGTAACGGGAGAGAGCGGTGAAAAGATCGTGTACAATAAGAAACGCGATCGGTCGCGCGACACGCAGTCGTTCGGTTGTTGTTCGGTCGACACGGTCGAGTGTTCCCTGCAATAAAAGTAATTCGCACGTCCCGCTATAAAGCGAACGGCGAACAATAAAGTGTTTACAGAATTAATTTTATTACTCGAATGACGACCTACAACGAGCGGTCACGGTGGCCCAGGTAGAAAAAGAAAGTCCCTCGAGCAGGTCACGCCTCTCGTGGCACGTTGTTGTTATGGTTCGCGGGATCTAGTAACGCGTGACCTTATCAAATCCGTACCACGGAATTTTCAGTCGGTCTTTGAACTCGGTAGTGCGAGGACTGATTCCAGTATCTCTCCGACCGTGACTGCTCGTTGCTGAAATTCGAAGAGACTTCTTACGAGCGGAGGTCTTCTAGACTAGATACTGCGAGTGTTTCTTCGCTTCTGAGAACGTTGGTAAGCCAAACGAATGGGAGGTTATCGATATAAATGAAACACTCTCGCAATATGAGCTCAGAAGTATGTGGACACTTCCTTGATAGAAATAAATATCTAGTGAAAGTTGCGAATCTATTAATTATATCATTTATGTTTCGATATGTTTATGTTGCCTCTAATATATTAGAGAATATATTTTATTAATAGTTTTTTTTTAGTATCATATTAGTAATGATAAGAAAACTATAGAGATAACTAGATGATGTTAGAATTTCCTTTACCAATCTTGGATAGCATTAATTTCTTCATTGGATCCGAAGTAATATTATTTCATCTGTTTTGCAATATTTCGTCACAAATGTTTTTGATATATTGAACATTTTCTCTGTACGATTCCATAGTTCCACTGCAGAATTGAATATGGTACTCAAAACATTTAATATTATATCCGATATAGAATTTAGCAACATGTTGGATAGTTATTTAGGGATTTACAGTGAGTCAAAAAAGTATCGGCACATCCAGTTTTCTTTGAATATCTGTAAACTATCAAGTAATCTATTAATATTAACTACGGTTATTCGTGTCTTTTGACACGCATAAATAGCATGTTTACTGAGAATTCTCAGTTATTTGTTATAAAGAAGTAAAGTACAAAAAACGAAAAATCCATAATCAAAAAAGTATCGGCACACGTACAGTGTTATTAAGGAAAGTACAATAATAAACAATATGAACAATATTGATCTTACTTAATATTTGGTGTGTGCATGCCTTTGGTCTTAATTACGGCCTGTAATCGATTAGGTAGAGATCGATTCGACAAATTTTTGTGTAAGTTCCGATGGAATGTTAGACCACTCTTCTAAAAGCGTCGCTTTTAAACCATTTTTATTTTTAATTTTCGTTTTGCGAATTTTTAAATCTAAAATATGCCAAAGATTTTCTATCGGGTTAATATCCGGCGATTGTGGTGGTGTAGGGAGTTGTTTCGATACATTATATAATAACTATTCCCTTGTTTTTCTTGCCGTGTGCTTCGGGACATTGTCTTGTTGGAAACGAAACGTTCCGTTTATGCCCATTTTTATTGCACTTGTTAATAACTTATTTCGCAACACGTCAATATAGACGCCTGCATCCATCGTACCCTCAATAAAAACCAAATTTCCAACTCCATGGTACGACATGCAGCCCCATACCATGACATGACCACCACCGTGTTTCACTGTAGGTATAATATTCTTTTGATTTAATTCGGTGTTCGGTTTCCTTCATACAAATCTTTTTCCATCAGAGCCGAAAAGATTAAACTTGCTTTCATCTGAGAAAATAACCGTCTTCCAAAATTCCATTGTTTTATTTATATATATTTTTGCAAACCCGAGTCGTTTCTCCCGATTCTTCTCATTAATGAACGGGTTCTTTTCTCGCTGCTCCACCATAAATTTTCGCAGAATGTAAAACATTTCGGACTGTTTTGGCACTCACCTCTTTTCCCGAATATGTTGCGATGTCAACAGCTAAACTTTTGGCACTTACAAAAGGAGTTTTTATTGTTTCGTTAACGATATCTCTTCGTTCTCTAGTTGTAAGTACTTTCGGGCGACCTGATCGCGATTTGTTCTCGACGCTACCAGTTTCCTTAAATTTTGTTACTACACTTCTTACTTCCGAGAAACTTAAATTTAACGAATCGCCGATTTTTCGGTAACTTTCATCACTTTTGTGTAATACAATAATTTTATTTCGCACGCACAATGATAACTCGCTCTTCTTCGTAGTCACGATTGTTGTTCAAAGTGTAAACACAGACTGATCTTGTTAACTGACAATGAGAAAGAGATTCATAACAACAGGTTCTGTTTATCGTTATGTTCCTAGAACCGAATTTGTCACGTACCAAAGCGAGTAACACGTGTCCCTATAGCAAAACCATACGTGTGCCAATACTTTTTTTACTATAGATTTTTCGTTTTTTGTACTTTACTTCCTTATAACAAATAACTTAGAACTCTCAATAAACATACTATTTACGTGTGTCAAAAGACACTTATAAACATAGTTAATATTAATAGACTACTTTAAATTATAAAGATATTCAAAGAAAACTGGGTGTGCCAATACTTTTTTGACTCACTGTAAGAGTATTACATGTATTAACTCACAATATGAAATTGCTTAACGTGTTTATTTCTACAAGCGTATGACTCGAAGGTCAGAACACGAATGAACAACATACGACAAGACCTCGAAGTCGTTAAGTTTACATAATAGACGTCGTCATTAGTGAATAGTTCCTAGACAACAAAAGTAGTACAGTAATAATTTACGGTGTATATTAATTATTCATTGAAAGTGGGAACTGTCCACATATTTCTGAACGAGGGTGTAGGCATTTTATGAGATAGTCACAGCCAATCTTCTTAAGCTTTAAAAACGGTCCCCTACTTTCCCCGAATCTGTGAGGCAGTCTCGAGTCGGGTCCAAAGCGCAAATCGTGTCCCGGAAGAAGGCTGCGACGCCATAGGGTTCGATAAGTCCAGCGGAATCGCCGAGGGGGATCGTCCCCTTTTCGAACCTCCCTTTCAGATAAATTCAAGTCGCGGCGGCTAGCTACTCCCACGAATTAAAGAACGGCTCGTTCTCTACCGGCTGGAAATCCTCGACGTGCTAGACGTTCTTTCAACCGGGGTCTGAATAAAATTATTATGATAAGACCTCGATTAATTTCAACCGGTGGAACTCCGGTAGTCGTCGAGCCGCGTAAGCCAGCCGAGTGAATAGGCTTTCAGTCCCGGGGATACCGGCGGGTTCTTCTCTTCTCCTCCGCCTTCTAAAAAGGAACGCGAGATCCTTGAATCGTGAGCCAGCCACGCAGAGGAGTAGAATCGACGGTCATTAATATTGTCGGATTAAACGGCCGCGCGCATTAATCCGGCAAACGAAGACGAAATCCTATTTCACGTCCGAGAGGGGCCTGCGAGTCGCTGGGGGCTTCTTGTTTCGGAATGTCAGTTTCATTAGAGGGGCATGTGATCGAGAAAACGATCAAGACGAGAGGGGCTCGGGGGAGGGAAGGTCGACGTGAGAAGCGTTAAGGGACCCGGGGTGAATGGCGAAGGCAGCGTTCTATCAAAGGGCTTAATTATTTCGGAATAATCGTCAATCATTTCGCCGGCCCGACAAGCTTTCGGACTGTTTGCACGCGTCCGAGATGCAATCTTGGTAATGATTTTAGGTACGATACAGGGTTTCTGCAAGGTTTAATTAATTTGGGCTGATTCGATTGAGTGCGGCTCAAATTTGGAGGAGGAGGACCTGCGATGCTCTTTCGTTTAGAAATACACGCTGAACCCTTCGTTGTCGCGTAACTAACTCTAAATTCAATTTTTAAGCGAGCAGATAGGAATATGCATTAAGGGGAGCACTACACATTTTTCTATTCATGTTAATTTTCTAATTTTTCGATAGTTAGAAGTGGCAAAAAGAAAATGTTCACATGATTTTTGACATCAGTCAAAAGTTGTATGCATCTATTAATTTGGGCTGATTCGATTGAGTGCGGCTCAAATTTGGGGGAGGAGGACCTGCGATGCTCTTTCGTTTGGAAATACACGCTTCGTTGCCGCGTAACTAAATCTAAATTCAATTTTTAAGCGAGCAGATAGGAATATGCATTAAGGGGAGCACTACACATTTTTCTATTCATGTTAATTTTCTAATTTTTCGATAGTTAGAAGTGGCAAAAAGAAAATGTTCACATGATTTTTGACATCAGTCAAAAGTTGTATGCATCTGTTAATTTGGGCTGATTCGATTGAGTGCGGCTCAAATTTGGAGGAGGAGGACCTGCGATGCTCTTTCGTTTGGAAATACACGCTGAACCCTTCATTGTCGCGTAACTAAATCTAAATTCAATTTTTAAACGAGCAGATAGGAATATGCATTAAGGGGAGCACTACACATTTTTCTATTCATGTTAATTTTCTAATTTTTCGATAGTTAGAAGTGGCAAAAAGAAAATGTTCACATGATTTTTGATATCAGTCAAAAGTTATGTGATTCTTATTGTTTTTGTTTAGTATATTTAGATTGAAATCACTGAAAGTACTAAATAGATTATTACGCACATATTATAGGGATAAAGGATTCTTATTTCTTCTATCGGTGTTGGAAGAAGTTCCAAGTCGGCGGCGCGGACTATTCGCGTTTAGAGCATTGAGAAATGCTTTTTTAGCTTTATTGAAATATGTCAAATTTTCCATAGAAAACATAACGTGTCCCTCTTAAGAAACGTCCGTTTAGAAAATAGTTGAATGATCGAAAATACGACAAGTGTTATCAGTACAGCAAAATTCGAAGATAACGGCGAGCCCCCGATCTTTTCGTATTATACGAAACACCCAGTGATGTAATATTCACGCCTAAGCGAACAGCTGCGAAACAGTCGTACACGTGCTCGGAACGTGATCATTTCTGTAATATCGTCTGTCGAACAACCGTCCCGAGGAACGTTTCGCTCGAGCATTCTTTCCACGATCGGACGTTCCACCAGAAGCGTATCGCGGAAACGTTTCTTTCTCATAAATACAAAGTACGCGAATGCTGCGCGTTATCCGCGACGATCGTCGATGCGTGGTATCGCCCAGCATCCCGTCGCATTACACGCGTTTCACACGCTTCGCGTTCACGACCAAAAACGGCCGGGGCTGGTTTCTGAATCGACGCGATGGTGTCTTCTAAACCAGTGTTTCCCAACTTTCTTTAACGATAACTTCGTCTCAAGACTTTCGTTGAAATTATCGCAGGATGAATCTTGTTCCTTGGAGCATCGAAAGCAGCAAAATTATGCAACAGAATTATGTTGGAAATAGAACGAGCAAACTTGGAATCTCGAAAGGAGATTCACCGTACAATTACTTCAACGTTCCTTAAATAATATTATTCTTAGGTCTAGTAATATATGGAATGTAAAAATACCAATAAGGAAGACCGGTAAATACAGTAATACGAGTAGAGTGATCTTCTTGACCTGTAATAGGTCTCAGAGTCATAATGTCATGCATCGTGGAATTTGTTTTGATACGCATTTCCATATGACATTAAAAAAAAAAAAAATATACATGTCGAATTGTGTAACCTCCTCCTTTTCGAAGAGGGTTAACAAATTGAATATCACCTTTATTTCTCAGAAAATAGTACACCTACGAAAGATTCATATATCTAGTTACATTGCATAACATTATCACTATCTCCTCTTTCACTTTCGTGACACGTATCATTCACGAGAAAAACGCTGGTTATAGCCTGAACACCTTGAACACCCTGTAGAGGCTCGAATGTAGCAACCTAACAACGACTTGAGAGGGTTGAACGCGAACAAATCGCTTGAAATTCGAATGCGCGAGGCGTATTCCCCTTTCGGGTTGGGAAACGCTGAGCGTGGCGTGCTTCACCCCACGGAAGAAGAAGTTGATGGCGTAGAACGAGAGGGTGGCGCGCACGTCGGGACGTATCTAATCGACGGCGCGTTATGTAAATTTTATTGCGCCGCTTTACAGTATGCCGGAACAGGAGAATTTATCTCGGCGTGGAAACGCACGCGGCGCGACTCGCGTGAGAGTTAGAGTCGTGGCTCGATCGGTTACAGGTGTGTCCGATTGCTGTGCCCGGGCCACGAATGGAAATTGATCGATTATGCTAACGGCCGCGGCGTGGACGCAACCGGCCGAGAAAATAAAAGAGGAACGCGGAGGTGCGCGATTAGAGGCGCGGTTAAACCACAGTGGTAAACCAAATCGATCCCTCGCGAATATTTCACGCTGAGCCTGGCCGAAGGAAATGATTCTCTAGGGGTAGAAGGAATTTTATGAAGAAGGATCGTTGGAAAATGCCGGGATAAAGGTACTTTGCGTTTAGAGTGTTAACAAGTTTTATTCGATTAGCTTGAAAAGTATAATTTATTTCGAACATGGATATCTACTCTGGTGATTGTCGGATTAACTTGACATGGACACTCAATCCCATAAATATTCTTATCTTTTGTGTTTATTGAAGACATTTTTGTCTGAATTAATTGTTCAATGTTTGCAAATACATTTTTTATTATAAATATGTACATGTGTGAAGTCTATTTATGTACATACTTATAATGAAAGATTTATTTAAAAAGCTATATATATATTATCATACTTTCTCCAACAGTCGTTTAATTTAGACAAATTTCTTCAATAGATATGGAAGGTGCGAATAATAATTATGAGACTGACTGTATATTCGGTAGTACTCTCAAGGCACGATGAAGTTAACAGTATTCATTGGCAAGCATATTTAAATTATAGTTGGAGTCTAATATTAATATCATATAATATTAATATTATTGCCAACGTTCTTGATGATCACCTTGGAAAGTCGACATCGTCCTCCGCTTTTCGTCACTCGCTCAGCAAGCCGTGCTCACGAAACGAAAGTCAGTCGTCGTGATTCGGTGCACGAGGCATAATATCCAATTAGGCCGAATAGAATCTAATTCGATCCGATTGAGGCAGCGCCGCGCAATCTTTCTGCCGCTGCTGATTGAAGCTGCGACCTGGGTCGTGCAGACAGACCCACAGTAGCCGATTATTCCATATTGAGGCCCCCTAAGCGGTGCTCCTACGATTCAGACCGACGACCGTTCGTTAATCCTCCTTTCAAGCCCTCTGCCCAGCAGCGGAGAGTGCGATTCACCAATATTTTCTCAATCAAACCACTACGTTATAATATTTGCTCATGATTCCAAGTCCTAAATTAATTAAGTTCTAAATTAATCCTCCTTTCAGCTTTCTGCCCATTGGCGGAGAGTGCGATTCAGCAAAATTTTCTCGATCAAAACACTACATTATAATATTTGCTCATGATTCCAAGTCCTAAATTAATCCTCCTTTCAGCTTTCTGCCCATTGGCGGAGAGTTCGATTCAGCAAAATTTTCTCGATCAAAACACTGCATTAAAATATTTTCCATCATTCGAGTTCTAATTAATCAAATTCTAAATTAATCCTCCTTTCAGCTTTCTGCCCAATGGCCAAGAGTGCGATTCAGCAAAATTTTCTCGATCAAAACACTACATTATAATATTTGCTCATGATTCCAAGTCCTAAATTAATCCTCCTTTCAGCTTTCTGCCCATTGGCGGAGAGTGCGATTCACCAATATTTTCTCGATCAAAACACTACATTACAATATTTGTCCATAATTCGAGTCCCTAAAATCAATCGTACCTCCACGAAATCTTCACGCGTCGCTATAAAGTCACGGTTTTCCCAACGACTTCTCCGGCGCGTCCAACGGCGCCGTCCCCGCGTCACGTATACTCGGTTTCCTTCCAGACAATTAGCATCAACTGGAAACCGGTGATGGACCACCCCTCGCGCCAATATTTACACGGGAGAATAAACAACCCTCCAGGCCCGGGGAATCTCCTTCGTCACTTTTTCGTGCGTTCGACGTCGAGACGCGACCCTTTCCCTCCCTCCAGCCAGTGAATTACCATATTATTTCTATTAGACAGCTCGCTACCCGCAATTAACGCGGACGTATCACGAAATTAACGAACCGAGACCGCAGAAGACACCGACAGAGGATGGGGAGAGGGGGGAGACGCTGGGAAGGATCAGAGAATCCTTTTTTTCCGTGGACCGCGGGCTTCTTCCCTCGACCCTGCCAGGAAACCTGTTCCCTTCCACGGGGTGAGAATCAGGGGACCAGGGAACGGAGACAGGGGCGGAGAAATAAAAAGACAAAGCAACGAACGAGTAATCCCCCGTGCGTTATAGCGAGGGCTCGACAAAACGTCGGGAGGCTTCTTACCGAAAATGTTTTTTGTCCAGCCATTCGGAGAGCTTCCGCTAATTAATGCTCCGCGAGCGTGTCTCAGCCTCGGCGTAGATAATTGGAATTATGTGAAAAAGACACTCGCGAGAGAGGTGCGCTGGTAGTGGAGGAGATAAAAAAAAATAAAAAAAAAAGGAGAGGGACATGTTGTATCGTCACGTGACCGGTGTAATTGACGATCGCGCGAGGCCCTCGCGTAATTGAATTCACGGTCTTCGGAGCCCTTTTTTCGGGAATACGAACCAGGACTTGGAGCGCTTTTTTTACGAGTCGAACGATCGTTGGACGACTCGAGGGGCGGAGGATAATGAGAAACCTGTACACCCGGCGCGGAAAACGCTACCGTGATTAATTAACGCACGGCCGATCGACGAGCCATGGATAAACCGGTGGTAATCTCGGATAGGTGACTGGGGGACCTGGGATCTCGAAGATGTTAACCGAGGAAGGAATAAAAAACGAGTATAGAACGAGGCAACGAGAATAGTGGAATAGAAATAAAACGAGAGAAATTAATAAGATCGAACAGGTTACGTGGTTTATTACACCGTTTATTGTTCGATACGCGGTCGGTTACAAGCGCGCGCGATTTCACTTGGCAGGGAGCAACATTATTCGTGAATTGATCGTTATATAAACAGGTTATTGGGCGCAAAATTACATGGAACAGAGAAACTGATATAATAAAATAATCACTTTCTTGCGATCGTTACGTGTTACCCGCGATATTCGTAAATAAATTGTGCTCCATTTACGGTTGAGTCGAATCGATAACCGCGATGTGGAATGCAGGAATATTCGTCTAATTTATTTAGCGATTTTCGCCCCCTGTTTTCAACAGGTATGATTCACTCGTAACACTTTTCTGCTATTGACCCCTATCTTGTCAGTTGCATGCCATTCGAGCCACCTCACCAGTAATTTCGTTTCCTTTAATTACACCGTTTCCCAGCCTCCAGACGCGTTTAATTGTCGACTTGTCTTCATTTAAAGCTTGTCTCTTCGCGTTCACGCTTTAGACGAGTCTATCATCGGCGAACGTCCCCTCTAATGCGCCCCCGACGACACTCAATCAGTCCACGGAAACGATCGCGTCACGAAGACAGAAACCGTCAGGCATATAGAGCATCGTTGGAACTCCCTTGTCGCGTAATACACGATGTACACAATTAACGTACCGTACGCCACGCCAATCATAATAAATTACCATTATTGCGTTCCTCGCGGGCGGAACGACGCGCGATGCGAGCAAGGAGAAATTGTTTTTAATAACGACGGGAACGTACGAGAGGGAAATCGATATTACCATAAATTAATGCGTGTCGGCGCGGAAAAAAGTGATTACCTTAAATTGATTTCAACGGTCGGAGTCGGTCGAGCAAAAAGTTTCAACAGCAATCTACGGGGCATCCAGGAAAACGGCGTGTAATGTAAAAATGTCCGGCGATAATCAAATTTTATGGCCGCGGAATGTAAACCTCGAAAATTGCACCCGAGCGTTTCGCGAACTCTCTCTACCACCATTTTTCAAGCAAAGTGCCCGTTCATCGTTTACACTCGGGCTTCTATTAGAGATGGCCGAAACTCTCGTCTGAATAGTTCACTTCCTGCAGGGAGTAAACTGTGACGGTCTGTGTACCACGTTAGAAAGGTTTGAGTGTATGTTATCAGGTGGAAATACAGCGTGTGAGACCTAACTCGAGCACTGGCAAACGAAAGTGACGATCGGTGGAACCTCGGATCGGTTGAGGAATAAATCGATAAAAGTGACGGTTGCTAGAACCTCGGACCGGTGGGAGGAATAACTAAACGCTTTACGAGGTCAAACACATAAATATGCCGAATTGCACCCATCCAATGATAATAAATAGACTCTGGATTTTTATGCAAACAATATGCAAGAATATAAAAAAGATTGAAAGTAAAGTTCATATTATAATACTTGCAGAATAAAATAAATTCCTATTTGGGTTCAATTTTTGTAGGCACGTTTGTGAAGATTTTTTGTTGTGCATAAAGATCGGCAGTCTAGTAATAAATATCGTCATTGTTACCCTTTCGGATTATTCACCCACGTCACATCCCAAAAAACTATATAATAAAATAAAAATTGCTGTTTGAATTAGAGAAGAAAATTACGAGAAACGTTATACGTTTTATATTCTTGCATATTGTTTGCACTTTGTAGTTTCCTGCACATTCAAATTTCCTACAAATGCATAAAGATCCGCAGTCTAGTTAATATTATTCCGATGTATGCAAATATGTAGCTGGAATTCAAAGAGCAGATTCTCCAGATATTTGTGATGATCCAGTCTCATCATCCTGAGACTGTTTCCTTGCGATAGAAAGTGCTCGACTAAGCGCATAGGAAATGTAATCAGGTACTAGTGAAAGTATGGCCAAGACGAAGGGCGCACCGAGGAGAGAAATAAAAGTTCTGTTGAAACGCGAAAGAAAAAAGTCTGAAGTGAAAGTAGAGCACCTAACCCCATTCTATGCGACCCGGGGGATCGCGACGATCGCTCATGGGTTGCAACAGCCGCAAGAAATCGATCTCCTCGGCACCTGTTCCTCGTCGGGGCCGTTCGCCACCTACAATCACCGACAACGATGCGGTCTTTAACGAAACGATTATGCAGATTACCGTGGCGTGGAGGGTTGCGGTGACGGGTCATACATCGGCCTCGGTGGACGTGGTGACACCGCAATTTGCATCCTTAAATCGTGTAATCTTCCCGTTTAAAGGTTTTTAACGATCGTCGCCCTACCTCCTGGTTGTTGCGGTGGCTCGCACGCTTCGCGACGTCGTTCCATGGGGCGGCCGAACGGTCCGCGAAAGACCGTCTTGCTCGCTACTGGGTGGTCGGCGTAAATTCCCATTTCCCGCCCGCGAATTATGCTAATATGGGGAATTACGAAGTGTATAATTGATATTTATAACCGTCGGCGTTCGGCCACAGAGGCGGCGTCGCGTATCGCGGAGAGGACGTCTCTCCTAAGGGTGGCTCTCGCGTGTTCGCGTAATTGCGATCGCCTGGAATTCCGCCAATTCGCCTTTCGGATACGTATTAGATCGGTACGGTCGTTTCGTTCCTGGTGGCTCCCAAATACCAAAGCGTTATGACTTTTAAACGGTGTTTACTCCTTCTTCGGCGTTCGCGAGCTTCGGCGCGGGAATGCCGCAGGTGAACGAGGCTTTTTAGGGAAACAGTCTGTTCGTCGAGACGGTCGAGAATGATATCGGGGTTATTATCATTCGTTAGCAGGTGGACACGGTTACGATATAATTGGATGGCAAATGGAGCAGCATGTTAGTTTATATTCTTAGCGAAAATGAAACGAATGTTAAATATTCCTAGCCTCGTGCAAAATTGTTTAATATGTATGCATCTCCTTTTTCGAATCGGTGGCCACGGTGACAAACGACCGCGATCCAAGAAACATAATTAAACGCCGCGTCTCGGGCGTGTGTGCACGGGAGAGTCGAAGCGGCAGAGAGCCAACGTCTAGCGGAGCAATTAAAAGCAAACGACTCGTGTTTATTTTCAGCCTGCTCTAATTAGAAGGGCGCCCGGGAATGAACGGAACGACTCATTGCCGTGTATACCGGAACAGGCTGACTCACATGACGGCATTTCGATTTACGAGCTCTTTCGCGCGGTTTCTTTCTCCCGTCTTGGGCTGACGTCACGCGGTGGCGTCATCCTCGTCATCGCCGCGGCTCGGTTCCCACACTCGATGACCTTACTAACCCTGCGTCGAATGGAGCCCTACGGGGTCCGGGCGTCGAGCAGATGACCGTCGTTTTCTGGCCCCGTGGAGTTTGTTGACTGGTCGAGGACGCCTTTTATCTCGCGACATCCTCTGACGAAAGCGTTTCGGCAAACTCCGCTCGAACAGCCTCGCTTCACTTCCTTCTCTTTTTATTCCGGAACGTACTTCGCACCGTAGTCAACCTTCGGCGACTTCGGTTCGCGGAACTATTTCGGGCTGTGGAGACTTCTTTCGATTTAAGTGCGTCGGAACTGGTCTGGGTGTTGAAAGGACAACTTTTAGGCAATTTTTAGGGTGAATTTCAAATGTTTCTCCAGTCATTTTTTGTCACATTAGTTGGCTCAAGTATAGAAGTATGAGGAACTTTATATTGGAAATAAAGTTATTATATTGGAAATGATTTCGAATCCACTCTTCGTCAGAATAGGATGATTTTAAAGAGGATGATTTCGTAGCTTCAATGGCAGAAGGATGATAATCTTTTTTCTTTATGTAAATCAAATATCATTTTGCTGAGTCGCTGTGGAACTATCGACGAGTGTAGTCATGCTCGAAAATGGATTTCCTAAAATTCATTTTTCAATGAAAGTTTTCAACGAAATGAATTTAGGAGAATTAATTCCATAGCGCGGACCGATAATTCACGCTGTCTAGGCAACTATGTATTTAGAAAACGGACGGCGGAGGTTTATGTACGCAGGCATCGTCGCCGATGCAGCCGGCACTAATTTAATATTCTCCTTTCTCAAAACGACAGCCGTGACAACGGGGCTCGCGTCGAGTCACGACGCAGAAACAATTCTCCTCGCGGAGTAGGATAGTCTGGCACGCGGCGCGGACCGAGTGCCATGACGATATCTGACACTTTCGCGCCATAGTCACCGCGTCATTCTTCGCTCCTTCGTCGGGGCACAATGCCGCCGCGCGCGAAAACGAAAAAATCGAAGCGAGGAACACCGTCGACCATCGCGAGATGATAATTTAGAGAGAAACTCAGGTGCCAGACCTTCATCGCTGTATTTATTTTATAAGAATTAGAAATAAGCGTTGTTGATATATATGGGAAGCAGGAGTTCTTTTGTTACGTTTTTTGCTAGAATTATTCAAATTTTTAATTTAAGACTAAGAAGTTAGAAATGAAAAATTTCTAACTATTAATGTATAACTATTAAATGTATAAGGTAGTGATTAAAATGTATTTCATATATTCTTTATTCAGCATAAAATCTCGTCA